>NW_010361820.1:597671-652228 GCF_000414095.1 Morus notabilis | reverse complement strand
TACCACTCGGCTTTCTCTCGCAAATGAGTATCCAATGTGACGGGGGTCATCTTCCCAATTGGCCGACAGCGAGTATCAAATACATAAATCTTTTTAACAATACGATCTTCATCGTCCATCCAATTTCTGGCCAGTCGGTTAAACCACGTTTCAACTCCAGTTAAATACAACGAACAAAAAGTCAGAGCTTCATTCACAATGTATGCCTTAGCAATCGAACCCTCAGGACGTGCACGATTCTTGACATATTTCTTTAACGATCTGAGAAAATGTTCAAACAGATACATCCATCTTAAGTGAACTGGTCTTCCTCGAATGGCTTCTTCAGGCAAGTGTATAACTAAATGTACTATTATGTCAAAAAAGGCAGGAGAAAAAATTGTTTCTAACTTGCATAAAATAAGCACAATATCTTGTTGAGCTTTCTCTAAATCACTTTTCCGCAATGTCCTTAAGCATATTAACTCGAAAAAATTACTTAATTATGTTATTGCATCAACGATCTCTTTCTTCATGAATGGTCGTATCCCTGTTGGCAATAATCGCTGCATTATGATGTGACAGTCATGTGAATTTAGCCCAGTTATTTTATTCTTCCCTTTGATCACATTTTTCTTTAAATTTGAAGCAAATCCATCAGGAAACCTTACTGATTTTAGAAAATCACAAAACTTTTTACTGTCACTGGGAGATAGTGTATAAGACGCATGTGGTTTCATCCAACGATCACCGTCTTTGTACAAATGCAACTCCTTGCGCACCCCATATTTTGCAGATCGATTCTCGCCTTATCCGTATCCTTACGTTTTCCGTCAATGTCTAGAATTGTGCCTAATAAGCTGTCGCATACATTTTTCTCAATATGCATGACATCTAAGTTGTGACGTAACGATAATGACTTCCAATAAGGCAACTCTCAAAAGATACTCTTATTTGTCCAATTAAGCTCACTCGCATGTCTTTTCCGCTTCTTACCACCATACTTTTCATGTTTACCAGGCAATTTGAAAGACACATTTTGTAACTGAGCTAAGATTTGGTGAACAAATTTTCGAGCCGGTGGAGGTCGTTTCTCAATCATACCGTCAATCTTTTTATTTTTTCTCATCCCATGTTTAATAGGAAGCCATTGCTGATGGCCAACAAAACAAGTCTTACTTGTTATCCTCTTTGAAGGAGTTGCATCGTTACAAGTTGGACATGCTAAATAGCCCTGACCACTCCATCCAGATAAACTACTACGAGCAGGGAAATTATTAACAGTCATGAGCAATATAGCTCACATCTGAAATGATGTATTCGAAACTGCGTCACGTACAATTACGCCTTCATTCCACAAATGTTTTAGCTCATCCACAAGGGGCCTTAAAAAGACATCCATATCCTTTCCGGGTGCATTTGGGACAAGAATCAACAATGTCAACATCTTATAAGGATCCTTAGTGCATAACCACGGAGGTAAATTGTAGGCCGTTAAAACCACCGGCCACATACTATATGAGAGGCTCATGTTCCCGAAATGATTGAAACCATCAGCGGCCAACCCCAAGCGAATGAAAACTTCGGATACTTTTCATCTACCTCCTTCCATTCAATACCATCGACTGGATGACACATTAAATTCTCATCATTTGAACGCCCACACTGGTGCCACGTCATATCTTTAGCTGTGTGACGAGAACCGTACAGTCGCTTCAACCGATCTGTTAATGGGAAATAACGTAGTACTTTCCACGTAACTTGTTTACTACCATTTGTCTTTTTTTTTTCTTCCAACGGGATGTTTTACATACATGACACGTTTGTAGATCAGCGTTCTCCTTCCAAAACAAAGCACAATCGTACTTGCAGACATGAATTGTTTCGTAACCCAATCCTAGTTTTCTCATGAGCTTCCTCGACGCATAATGAGAAGAAGGTAACTTCACATCCGGAAATGCATCTTTCAATAGACTTAAGACAGCATCCATACACTCATTAGGCCACTTGTATAACACTTTTAAATGCATCAATTTCACTAAGAAATTTAAAGATGAATACTTAGTGCAGCCCGGATACAATCCCACATGGAGCTTAGAAAGTAAATCCTTAAATTCAGCGTATTGTTCATCTTCTAGATCCACATGCGTCTCATCCAACATTCCATGGTCATCATTACTCCCAGCAACGTCTTCTAAGACTGCAAACATCTCGTCTACTGGTTGATTAACTATTGAGTCTACACATGAAACTGCTTCTACTTCACCATGGTGAATCCATGTTCTATACAATGGATCAAAACCAAATCGATGTATATGCGCTCTCACAGTTTCTACTGGATGCATTTCATGGTTTCTACATTTCATACAAGGATAGCTGATATGGCCAATTGAAGTTGCATAATTTTTGGCGACCTCAATAAAAGCAGATAACCCATTCCAATATTCATCCGACAATCGGTTCCTTAAAGAAGTCCAACTTTTGTCAATCGGCATTTCAACTATAAACGGCAACAGACATAACAATTTATTAATCTGTTTAATTAATTTTAATTTTACTCTTAATTAACACAATTAAGTTTTATTAATTAAAGTGTGTTAATGAACTTATTAAAATTATGGTTTCCTAGACATATACTAAATTTTAACAATATAACAAAATCATAATTCAAATATTATCATCATAATCCCAAATTCATACAACTACTACAATTCTAAACTAAATAAATATAAAAAACTTATAAAGTTCAAACCCACTAAACGGGGGCTGAAAATAGAAGGAGTACGTTGGAGGAACTGTGCAAACAAGGATGAAGGTGAAAAATCAAATGCCTACTCAAACACCTACATCAAATTAAAACATCAAACATAATTTTCAAAAGTTTTGCATAGGCCGCCCTAGTTCTAACACTAAGGCTGCAAATTGCCAAACGAACTTGATTATCCCTTTGAAGGAGAATGATTGTGTGTGGGAGAGTAACATTAGAAAATTAACTCCTTTTCATGTTTAAGTCCAACTATTCTCCTACTTTATCCGACCATCACCCGCATTAAGTTTTGTGGATCAGTCGAGAAATTTCGGCTCAAGTACATGGGTAGGCTATGAATGATTATAGTTGTGGTAAACTCCATTTTGAATACTTATACCTAAATTGGATAACAAATACCTAACACATTATGTTCATATTTGTGTCAAGTATAAGTACTCAACTTATATTCATCATTTCCTGTTTCCACCAATATCTTAAAGCCAAGGAATCATATAAATAGAAAATATTGATCAATAAAGTTAAATTTAAATTAACGAATATAAAAATTTAAGCAATCACTCAAAAATATACGAAGATAATTATCTAAAGTCTGGTCTAATTTTACGAAGCTTAATAATTTATGAAAGGCTACGAGTACAAATTCTATAGGAAAAAAAATGCTATGTTCTTCATGCTCGAATCTAATTCTAAGTATAATCTAGTTCTAAGTATAATGCTTAGGAAATGATTCTAAGTTCTAAGTATAATCTAGTTCTAATAACAAGTTATTACAGACTTGTTTTAAAAAAAAAAAAAAAAAAACTAACCTCTATCTATGCGGCAATGCAGCGGCGGGGGCAGGGCGGCGGGACCGGGGCAGCGGGAGTAGGGCAGCGGGAGTAGGGTGGCGGGAGCGGGGCGGCCGGAGCAGGGCGGTACGGTGGTGGCGGCAGGAAACGGAAAGAAGAGAGAGAGAGAAGGGAAGAGAGAGAAAGACTGGAAGAGAGACAAGGGGAGAGAGGGAAGGGGAAGGCCGGAGGCGGGGGGCGGCGGCGGAGAGATTTGCAGGAGAGAGAGAGAGATTCGTAGGAGAGAGAGAGAGAGAGCGTCGGGAGAAAATGAAGAAGAAGGGGATATTAGGTCAGAGTTATTTGCGACGACATATTCGTCGCAAATAAATTTAAAATGTCGTCGCTAATAATAATATTTGTGACGATAATATCGTCGCGAATTAATAAAATGTCGTCGCAAATACTAAAATATTTGCGACGATATTTTCTCGCCGCAAATATTTTAAAGTCGTCGCAAATAATGCTTTTTTCCCGCGCCTACTTTATCGTCAAATAAGATTATTTGCGACGACAGTAAAACAATGTCGTCGCAAATAAGCTAAAACTATTTGCGACGCCTAATGTCGTCGCAAATAGTCATCACATGTCGTCGCAAAAAAACGGATTACCTTGGCGCCAATAATCCGCACCATTGAAAATTGCGCGCCAATATTATTTGCGACGACACTGAATTTATTAGCGACGACATTGTTATTTTATTTAACGGTGAGTATTTGTGACGACATGTCATCGCAAATAGTGTATTATTTGCGACGACAAATGTCGTCGCAAAAAATGTCGTCGCAAAAGGGCATAATTGTTGTACCGATAATCTCAACATGCACTACAGCACTAGGGTAACTAACTATAAGATATATACTTGGCCAAGATACAAACTTAATAAAATAAGATAACAATTTATAAAAAGAACAGTATATGTTTCGGATCAGCAACTATGAATCTTGAGAAATTAACGTTTTAAGCTAAAACGTGTTTTTATTTCTTTTCATGCATGTGACAAATGTATGTATGTATATATATATAAATTAATCTGGGATCGTATTCAAGGATGGACTCCACTGCTCCAAATATGAAGCTTTATTGTTGTAAATAATGGAACAAATATTTTGTCGTTAATCTTCATGCAGCCGGGGTATAATCGTAATCAGGATCATCATCATCGTCCCCGTCACCTTCTAATTTGCATGTGTCTGCAACATAATCGCATCCATCATCATCAGCATGATAATCATCACCATAATGATGCCTCTTGGAAGATCTTACAACTTCCTTGCAACTTGTAATTAGATACATCTTTCTGTGTTCTTGATCAGCTTTTCTGTGCTGCTACAGCTCGGAATAATCCAATTGTACACAACTAGTTAACCGAGTCTAATGTTATGCCAGATTGAGCATGTGTTAGTAGCAGGATATATAATGCTTATATAGGTTTATGGGCTAGAGAGAGAGAGAGACAGAGACAGAGAGAGAGAGAGACAGAGAGTTTAGAAGATAGCTAGTACTCTCGTTTTGGCGCATGGAAGGCACGGGAAGAGAACGTGGAGAAATGCTTAAAGAGTGTGGGCAACATACGACGTCTGTACAAAACATAAACCGGCGACAAGTGCAGATACATGGTCCACTACTTTTTGTGTGTGTCGGAATTGTCCAATTTAGACTTGATAAACGCTGTATTAAGGCGAAAAAAAATCAGTTTCCTAGTTTTCTTTATTATAACGCATTGACCCCTTTTTCTTTTAATATTTTTTTATTTTTTGAAAAGTTTCATGTGGTGCACTATATAATGGAATTTCTCTCTGTCTTTTTTTTTTATTTAAAAAAAGTAATTATGTCGTATTAGTTTTTTTTTTTTTTTGGTATAAACTACAAGAAAAAATTACATTTAACGGTAGGATATTTACAACGTTTATGTTTTGAATATCGTAAAAAATTACATATAACGCCATGTCAAGTAAGGATGTTGTAAAAAGTATTTTAAACAATAATTAACGACATTCATGAGATCTTTAACGACACCAATTTGTTGTTGTTAAAATAACTTTATGTAAAAACCTTAGGCTGTATGTGTTAAAAGTATTTAACGATCTACGTCATCGTTGTACCTTTGAGTAACACTTTCTAACGACATTGGTATGGACGTCGTCAAAATTTTTCACCAAGCGATGATAAGCTGTTTAAAATCTTTTGAACAAACTATTCTCATAAAGGAAAAAAATTTAAAAACTGTTTACAAAGGTCTAAATAAAGTGTGTTCTTATAAAGGGAAAAAAATAATTAAAACATCATAAATAAAGAGGGACAAGGCAACCAATTAGGTTTGAATAAAAAAGAAAAAAAATCCTCACTCAAACTTAAAAAAAAAAAAAAAGAAGACTGAATAAAAATTTAAAAGGACTTTTCACTCAAAGCTTTAGACATTCTACGACACTCCTTATAGACAACATCAAGACCACTGTCGTGAATGACTTTTAACGAGATGATTCAGGTGTCGTTAAATACTACTTTTGTTGTAGTGAATAAGCTTTCATTATGTTGTATTAATTAATCTTTAATTAATAACTACCGAAAAATATTTGAGAAATAACGCATCGATGCAGTTCGTTCATTTATATTGAGGATTTTATTTAAAAAATCAAGAGGAAATGATTTTTTTTTTAAGTAAAAAGTGATCAGAGGGCATATGCGGATGAATTAGAAATTAATTGTTTATTTCGTTAGTGGGGAAATGAATCATTTGTTTATTTCCTCTCTCGTAGTCCATTTAAAAAAAAAATGCTTATTTCCTTAATAAGAGATATTGGATTTATCATGAGTTAATGGATCATTCCTTTGTTTTTTTGTTTTTTTGTTTTTTTGTTTTGAAAAATAAAGTGGATCGTTCTTAAATATAATTTGGAAAGATTATCCATTCCAATTACTTATCGCATACCAACATAAAATATTAGTAAGAGAAAATAACTAATGCGGTCAATTACACTTATATAATGGTCCTAATATGTTAGTCTTACTTCTATTAATTTTGTTTCCGTTCGCGCTTTATATATACCACACATTCTAAGCATGACTAAACGCCAAAGAAAGACATTAAAATATAGTCTTCACAAAAAGCACATTTTGCTTTAGCACAAAAGCGATAGAAATATATTTGATTATCAAATAACATTACTAAACATAAACAACCCTAATAAATCGGTGATAATGAATTACGTCATCTAATCATTATCATCTGATCTGACATCTATCTATTAATTAAGTTGCATAAATAACTAGAGGCCGCTTTGCACGATTACACATAAAGACGACAGCTTAATGAGCATTCCATTACATATCTTCCTAGAAAAATCTTCCATTCTATACTACGGAATTACTCCTCAATATAGCATGCAAAAAGTTTTCGGACACAGAACTTAATTAGAATACCCAAAATTTGAAGCTATTAAATTGAAGACATATTGAAGCCATGTTATAGATTCACGCCGCCGGAGCATAATCATAGCTGCTATCGTCATCGTCATCGTCGTCGTCCCCATCCATAGTAGCGTTCGGAAGATAGTTATAGTCACGATCACTAGCACCATAAATATTTTCCATAACTTGTGTTGGGGCGTAACGACGTGATATTCCATCGTTGCCATCCTCATGATTTCCGCCATCTTCACGCTTCTTGCTCAACGATTCACTGTAGATTAGTTTGTCAACGGCAGGAAACATTTTAATTTTCTTATTTTAAAGATAATTGTTGGGAGAAAGTAAATTGATCAGCAAAGGAGATTGAAAGTAGAGAGAAAACGAACAAGTAGTTGGTTTGTGTGAATTGAAACTGAGATTTGAGTTGCTTAAATAGAGGAAGGAGAAGATGGGTGGACTGGTGTTGACACAGGTCGAACTCGTGGAAAGAGTGTGGAGTTTTGCTTGAAGGGTGTGGAAGCATGCACAATGCTAGCTAGAGAGAGGTGGCACCGTGTGGTCCTTCCTAAGCTTGAGCGAGTCGACCAATTCATTTTAATTATAGGTGCCAATTCGTGTTAGTGAGTCGTGTTCGTGTCAATCCGTTTATTAATCGTGTTAGAAAATATCAATCTAAACACGACATGTTTATTAAACGTGTAAAAAATATCAATCCAAATACGATTTATTTATTAATCGTATTAATTGTGTCAACTCGTATAACCCGTTTAATTGATAAATTAAATAAATTACTAATATAATAATGATTTATTTAATACGATCAAGAAAGGTTTAACATGTTTATTAGTTAATTTATCTTTTTCTTTAAGAAAAATAAATTAATTTTACCTACAAAGATTAAAATTCACATTATTTATATTTAATATGTCATATAAACTTTTATATTATATCACATATCATTAGATTGCAGATGACACATATAGTTAATCGTGTCAGTTCGTATCACTTCGTATTAGGAGGTCAATCCTAACCCAACCCATTTATTAATTGTGTTAATCGTGTCAACCCAATTATGACTCAAACCCATTTATTAATTGTGCTAACTTCGTGTGGATTTCCAATCATATGTCATCGTATCGCTATCTGGATTGTCAGTCCTAATTTTAATGATAGTTCAGTAATGAGAGATAGATATGGAAGTTGATTTTTTGGACCAAGTTGCTTTTTTTTTTGTATAAATTTTTTAGTTGTTTTTTCTAATTTTAACAAATTGCTTTAGAACGTCAATTTACTGTCGTACTTATTATTTAGGATAAATTTTAGTTTTGTCCCTGAAGTTTTTGGTCTCTTTGTCATTTAATTTGCCCATTGAAATTTAAAAATTGGTCTGCATACCCCCCTGAGTGTTAAAACATTATTGACTTTGTCCGTTTTATTTATTTAATTCACGAACTTAATGACTTGACAATTATTGGAGGGTAGTAAAATGGATTATTTTTATAAATTCCCTCCGAAATATGTACCCCATTTTAAAATGCCTCTAATCTATCAAAACGTATCAAAATGCTCCTAATCTAAAGAAAACATAACAAAATAATAGTTTTGACGTGGCACGTCAATAAAAATTAATTAGACACATTAAATTTTAATGAAATTAATAAAAGTGATTAAATATTAAAAAAATTATAAAAGAATAAATATAAAAGCACTTTGACTTCCATATTAGGGACTTCCACAATGTCAGTCAAAATCATATGTGGAAAGTAAATATGGTCTGTTTACGTATTAGGAGTAAGGAATGAAAGTCAATCATGTGTTTACACTCTTTTTTATTCACTACAACAATAAATGCCATTTGCGATAACATTTTTTGCGACGACAAATGTCGTCGCAAATAATACAATATTTGCTCGTCGCAATTACTCCCCGTTAAATAAAATAACCAGGTCGTCGCTAATAACTTAAATGTTGTCGCAAATAATTTTGGAGCGTAAATTTCAATGGCACGGATTTTTGCCGCCAAGGTAATCCATTCTTGTCGTCGCAAATATTAAGACATTTGCGACGACGAATGTCGTCGCAAATAATTTCATGTTATTTGCAACAACATTTTCTCTTTGTCGTCGCAAAGATTTCACCAAAAACTAAACGCGGGAAAAATGATTATTTGCGACGACTCAAAAATTATTTGCGACGACATTATGTCGTCACAAATAATTGCCAGCTGTGATGTATTTGTGACGACATATTAAATTTATTTACAATGATATTATCGTTGTAAATAAGTATGATCTAATATACCATATCTTCTTCTTCATTTTCTCCCAACGTTTTCTCTCTCTCTCTCTGCCGTTTCTTCCCGTCGCTGCCGCCGCCGGCCCTCTTCTCTCTCTCTCTCTCTCTCTCTCTCTTCCCTTCTCTCTCTCTCTCTTCTTCCCCTCTCCGGCCGCCGCCGCCGCTCCTGCCACCCCGCCCCCGCCAGGACTTCGAAGAGGCTAACATACTCTGACAGGTTTGGGTTTTCTCCTTTTTTTTTCTTTTTGTAAATTTTGTTTGGTTGCCAAGAAAATGGAAGAAGAAAATGGAAAGTGGAAGAAGAATCGTGCACATCTGAGAAAATTTTATTGCTCTTATTTTGCTTATCAAGTATGTGCTTGGATTGAATTACGAGAATTTTGATGCTCTAGCAGTTGAATATTGGGGATTTTCTTTGGGAATTTTGTTCAAGTTTAGTCATTTTTTGTGGTTCCGAGAATGTAAAAATTTAAACTTGCATTGATTAATCAAGAATTGTATCTATATGTTACTCTAGATGTTAATAAAATGTTAATTTCGGTGTTTGAAAATTATGTTCGATGTTTTAATTTGATGTAGGCGTTTGATTTTTCACTTTTGTCGCTGTTTGCCTAGTTCCTCCGACGTAATCCCTCTATTTTCAGCCCCCGTTTAGTAGGATTGAACTTTGTAAGTTTTTTATATTTATTGTACTTTTAGTTTAAAATTTTTGTAGTTTTTGGTTGTATGAATTCGGGATTATGATTTTGATATTTGAACTATGATTTTCTTATATTGTTGAAATTTAGTATATGTTTGAGATTCTTGTTCTGGGTGGCACATCTTGCAACTATGGTGTGCCGAAATCTTTTAAAGTTTTTTTTCTGCAGGTTTAGATTTTTGGATCATAAGAAAAATAGGCAATTATCCTACTGAAATTTAGTTAAAAAATGAGAATTTTAATAAGTTCATTAACAAACTTTAATGAATAAAATTTAATTGTGTTAGTAAAGAGTAAAATTAAAATTAATTAAACACATTAATAAATTATTATGTCTGTTGTTGTGTATAGTTGAAATGCCGATTGACAAAACTTGGATTTATTTGAGGAACCGATTGTCGGATCAATATTGGAATGGGTTATCTCCTTTTATTGAGGTCGCCAAAAATTATGAAACTTCAAGTGGTCATATCAGTTGTCCTTGTGTAAAATGTAGAAACCATGAAATGCATCTAGTAGAAACTGTGAGAGTGCATATATATTGATTTGGTTTTGATCCATTGTATAGTACATGGATTCACCATGGTGAAGTAGAAGCGGTTTCAGGTATCGACCCAATAGTTAATCAACCAGTAGACGAGATGTTTGCAGTCTTACAAGACGTTGCTGGGATTAATGATGACCATGAAATGTTGGATGAGACACATGTGGATCTAGAAGATGCATAGTACGTTGAATTTAAGGATTTACTTTCTGAGCTCCAGGTGGAATTGTATCCGGGCTGCACTAAGTATTCATCTTTAAATTTCTTAGTGAAATTGATGCATTTAAAAGTGTTATACAAGTGGCCTAATGAGTGTATGGATGCTCTGTTAAATCTATTGAAAGATGCATTCCTGGATGTGAAGTTACCTTCTTCTCTTTATGAGTCGAAGAAGCTCATGAGTAAACTTGAACTGGGTTACGAAACAATTCATGTCTGCAAGTACGATTGTGCTTTGTTTTGAAAGGAGAACGCTGATCTACAAACGTATCTAGTATGTAAAACATCCCGTTGGAAGAAAAAAAAAGACAAAGGGTACTAAACATGTGCTGTGAAAAGTACTACGTTATTTCTCGTTAACAGATTGGTTGAAGAGTCTGTACGGTTCTCGTCACACAACTAAAGATATGACGTGGCACCAGCGTGGGCATTCAAATGATGAGGATTTAATGTGTCATCCAGTCGATGGTAATGAATGGAAAGAGGTAGACGAAAAGTATCCTGAGTTTTCACGTGAGCCGAGAAATGTTCGCTTGGGGTTGGCTGCTGTTGGTTTCAATCCTTTCGGAACATGAGCCTCTCATAGGAGTGGGTCCGACGCTCTCCCAAAAGCATTACTCCGGGGCTTCTTCTTCATCTGCTGGTTCATACTCAGACGCAACATCATCGGCTCAACCTGACCCACGTATGAGTCGTTATTTAGAAAAATCGTACCGGCAACAAGTTAAGATTTATGAGAATTAGGTGAAGGTGTTAGAGTTGATGGCTAAATTACAGCCCAACATCCAATTACCTACGATTGATCGTCTATAACCAGTTGACCTAGACGCTCCTCTACCACCTTCAGATGATGACGGTCCTTATGATGATTCAGATGCTGGTGATGCTGCAAACTTAGACGATTAGTTCCGTTATATGTACTTTTTTATTTTTCACTTTATTTAGACTTTTATATTTTTTTGAACATTATATATGCACTTCATGTAGTATTCATAATATATTTTATAAATTTATTTAGATTTACTGTTTTTAATATTAATTTATATTTCACTTTTGATGTATCTTAATAAATTCTATTCAGTATGTAACATAATAATGTTTAATTAAAAATATTAAAAATTAATTAATTGCCATTTTCAAAACATTATAAAAAAAATTAATTTCAGTTTTTTTGCTACGACTTTTTTAGACTTGCTGTCGCAAAAAAATAAGATTATTTGCAATGACAATTTGAAATGTCGTCGCAAAAATGGATCATATCACGAGAAATTTGCGACAACGTATTAGCGACGATTGTCGTCGCAAATACATTTGTGACGACATTATGTCATCACAAATAATTTATTTGCGACGAATTATTTGCGGCGACAATTTGCGACGACCTGTCGTCACAAAAAACTTTATTTGCGACGACATGTGGTTTTTTGCGACGACTTTTTGTCGTCGCAAAACCCCCTTTTTCTTGTAGTGATTCTAGAATGAGAATGAAATTGATGGGTTAGAATTGAGGAATGGGTTTGGCAATCCCATGACCCCTTTGGGATTGAGTGACATTGAGATTGTCATTTCTGATGTTAATATTAAATTACTATCTTACCCATAATTTACTATAAATATAAAATTAAAAATATGATTCAAAAAATAATAATTATAACATTTATTTATTATTTATTTATCTAATATTATGATATTAGCCACATTATTATAAACTTTTATATAAAAATGTACTTTTTATGTTTATTAAAATTAATAATATATTTAAATTTTTAACAGATTTTATTTTTTATTTTTACTTATTTTATTCAAAATTTGACAATTTATTTTCATATTTTAAATAATTATGCAATTTATATTTATTGTTTTATTAATTATATTTATCTTTTCGGATTTATTTTGGAATCTTTATTTATTAAGAGTAATTTTAATATTAGGAATTAAATTTACTTTTGAATTAGAATTGCTACAAGATTATTGGCTCCAATAAATAGGACACTGTGTTAATTTACTTTCGGAAAATGGTTTATAAATAAATATTTGTATCAGCAGTTTTCCCGCAGTTAAGTTATTTTCTCTATCTATGTCCTCTCTAAGGTTCTATTTCTATCTCTTAGCGATTTTCTTTCTGTCTTTTCTATTTAATTTTTTCTTTCTTTCTTGGATTTATTTTTGTCCCGCATCGTTTGGTATCATAACTTGTTCTTAATTCCTCCGTCAAAAAATGATCTTTTTCACATCTGAAAATAAGTTCTCTCCCATTCAAAAAAGAAAAAAAAAAGAAAAAAAGAAAAGAAAAGAGTTCTCTTTGCCTCCTGCCCCCGCCTTTTGCCATCACACATCGCCTCTGTTGACGATACCTTCCGCACCACAATTGCACCTTCATGCATGCACTTCTACCATTTAAAAAAAAAAAAAAAAAAAAAGAGGCTCCTAGTCTCGAATTTAGTCCGATACCTTTTAGTTCCTCTCACAGTAGCCAAAAAAGATGAGGAAGATTGAGAGTTCAGCAAAGAATGAAATCTGTGGTAGAATGACTGAAACAAATGGATGACTAACTTCCCTTGACTTTCTTGAATCCCAAGAAATTCATGTAAAGTGAGAAAATAGTAAAGAATCAACGATTTGCTTCATAGCTTGTTCAACTACAAGCTCCGCCTCTTAACAACGTAAAGAATATATAGAAGCAAGTTTACTATATATCTATCTCGGCTTCACATAAAGTTAATTTCATCCCATTATATTGCTAAGGTTGCTTGAGTAGATACTTTCTAATCTAATTTGCCTAGACCACCACGAGTCAACCACACAGTTCATATTTAAGAAACGTCTCATGAAAAATTTTCATGTCGTTTTCTTACCACCGTGGTCTCAAAAAGCCTCGAGCATTTTCTATATCTTGAATACAAGAAGGATGTTGCTTCAATCACATATCGATTTATTACGGTTATTTTTGGAATTTGTGATCGCAGAGATTTTGTTTGTATTTTAAATTATGACTTCATGATTATTTTCAGTTTAAACTCATTGATGTTGGATTTTTTTGTTTTTCTTTGTAGCCCTAATCATGGTAGAAATATTTAACAGCCACATAACTCAAAAGTTCGAAAAAGAGAAAATACTAAGCAGAATAATTAACATAAATCTTATACTATATTGTCTGATTGTAACTAGTACTACATGATTTGCTAGTTAATCACTGGGAAAATTAACTAGCTAGGGTTTCCAAACATAATATTGAGACATACTCTCCTTCAAGCAGCTGGGGCGTAATCATAACCGGAATCATCATCATCATCGTTATCATCATCGCCATCACCTTCCCCCGGTGCACTGAGGTTATAATATTGAAAGTAGTGATCATAACAATGGTCGCCGTTATCACCATCTTTCCCATTTCGTGCCGTGACCATATTCATAAAGGTGATGTGTGGCATTAATCTTCTAGTTACAAACGACGAAACGAATAAAATGAAAAAGTTCTGTGAGAATTACGGTAGATATACGGAGCAGAAAACCAAATAATTGAGTAAAGTATGTTGGATCTTTTAAATCCATATTCTACATTTCAGAAATTATCACACTAAATTACTAAGAAAATAAGTTAGAATAAATACATGTCTCTATTGGTGCAACCTTAATCTCCAGTTGAATTCTCTAAGACAACGGGCACGACGGTTATTGCCTTCCTCAGTCAAATCTCCTTAGTTCCTTAATGGAGTGTTTTCTCTCTAGATGGGGAAGAATGAAAACTGCCGAATGATTTGACGTATTGGGAATCATAACTTAAGTTTCTTTATAGACTGCCCCATTAGGCTCCCATTAAACATAGTTGGGTCAATATGGATATCCACTCATTCAGCCCATACTCTGTTAGGAGACTATTTGAACTTTTCATAATTAGAACACTTAATTAATCTAATTAATTAAATAACTTAATATAATTATTGAATAAATATGTGACCCACAGTATAAAAAACTCACGTTTCCTAACAAAGGGCAAAGGGCAAAGCATATATAGGGTCGGTTTATATAGAGAAAGGAAAAGTTCTACCAAAAAGAAACAAGAAGAAAAGGGCAAAGAATGTTGCTAAAGACCTTGCTGAGCTGCAAAGTTGGGCCTGTGGTGAGGTGTTGTCAGAATGCTTAAGGTGTGTGTGCCATATGTGATGAGAAATACAAACGTGGATTGCTGCTTGGGGACATTTCAAACAACTTGACATGGCTAGCAAGGGACATAATGACTCTATTCTGGCTATATTGTGTTTCTACTTTGGCCCCAATATTGAGCGTGTTTCGTACTGGCTATTCTATGGGAAAGCGACTTGTAAAAATAGTTGTGGAATTGTGAGGGAATAGAAATGCCAGCTAGTAAGTTGGGAATAATATTGTCTCATCACATACAGTGCATTATTCACTTGGGTCTTGGGGATTATGCATACACGTGGAAACCTACGTGGGAACGTTTCAAACCAACTTGACATATTATGACTCCATATGTTCAAGTGTATTGACCCCAACTGGTCATGTATTTGTCTCTGCATGGGAAAGCGATTTGTAATTGTGGAATTGTGTAGAACCGAAACTTTTTCTTCTTTGGCTTTTTGTTGGGATAATTGCGTTTTGGAGTATTGTTTTGAGGCTTATTTTTTAGTGGAACCTGTTGCGTATTAATGACGGGCGAGATAGATTTTTGTTCTCCTCTATAAGGAGATCAAATTGATATATTCATGTACTTAATTGGAACTAATTTAATAAGAAAAATAACACATTTTTGGTCGAATGTAATAGTTATGTTGTTTAGTGTAACAGAGAATCATCATACTTATATATTATTTTTCATACTCATTATAAATAAGCTGATACAATAATAGAGTTCATAAAAATTAATCAATAGATAGTTTAATAAAAACTTAAATCTTTTGTTGTTGAAAACTTTACAAAATTTGAAAGCAATCTATATAACTTAATTAGAACTAATTTAATAAATAAAATAACACATTTTTGGTCGAATGTAATAGTTATGTTGTTTAGTGTAACAGAGAATCATCATACTTATATATTATTTTACATACTCATTATAAATAAGCTGATACAATAATAGAGTTCATAAAAATTAATTCTCAAGCATAATAAAGTACATAAAAACCTCAAGGTATCTTTAATAAAAAGGAAAGCAATATTTCGTACGAAGGTTTTGATCTTGATCTGAAGAATGCATATGCCAAGATAATTACCCATGAATAATTTGGGAGGTAATTGATAGCGCATCACATGTATTTTTTTCTTTTTTTTTTTTTTGATATCTTACTATTGTTAACCCATAACTAAATTGAATATTATTGGTTTATCAAAATTGATGGGTAACTGAGATTGATGTGTAATGATACATGTATTTAATTTTTATTGAAAAGAATAGAAAACGAAGTGTGGCATAAAATAGATTTTCGTGAAAAAGAAATCCAAGCCTTTTTGTACAATTTGCGGACATTTCAGAAAAAAAATCTTAGACGTTCTCGGATATTCGTCGACATTGCGGATATTTTTGGACCGTGTAGACATGTAACACCCATAATGCACTACACAGGGTTTTATAAAATAAAAATGATTTGATGTGTTTTATGATTGTACTTTTACCTCTCGTTTAATTGGATATTCATTTTTTTAAGCTAACAATTATTGCAGTGGATGGTCCGAAGATACTCCAACGACATCAATTGCCCAATTGATGATTAAATGTTATATTTTTATTTTTATGCATATCTCCTTTAATTAAAAACACCTTATTATGCATTTAATTTTATATATTTATTTGTTCTATACCTAAATTGACAAAATACGGTAATTGATATTGCATAATCTAACTGCCTTCATTTTTCTTCTAATCGGGTTTGTGATTGCTCTAAATTTAGCCTTTTCCGTTCAATCAAATGTGATTTCTTTATTAATGGAAAATAAGGATTTCAATTGTTACATATTTTGTTAATAGTTAATATTATTATTATGGTGAGATTTAAATGTGAATGAACCTCCTCAATATCGTGTACACATACATCTATTTTTTTAATAAAAAAAAATCCTTTTCATTTACCATAATAATTTTGTGTCTATATTTACATATACCATTTAGACTTTAAAACTTTCCTTTTGAGATTTAGGAAATATAATTGCCCGGGTATTGTTATTAAATTGCTTAACTTTAGGACAGTGGGATTTCAAGTTTTCAAATTATAGTACCTATAGTGATTGTTATTCTTTTATGGCAAGATTTATCTGAGAACGAATTTTTCTATTAATATGTGTATAGACATTAAAGAGGAAAGACTAATTGATTGGCATATCAAAAGAAATATTAATATGATGCCGTCAAATTGATTTTTGACATATTTTCAATTCTTTTCCTTCCTTTATTAAATCATTTGTATTTACTTCGTGATGATATTTCCTTGTTGTTGTTGTTATTATTATTATTATTATTATTAGGATTAATGTTGTTGTTGTTGTTTTTCCTCAAATCTTCACGACAACACATTTGCGATTAAGCTTATAGGTTTATATATATATATATATATATGTATGTATCTTTTTGCGTTTTCATTTCATCCTCTAGCTCACTGCCACTGCTGGGGACCTATTTAATTTTGCTAAAGGTTATCTTTTACGACCATTCTTTCATGCATATTTTTAATATCCATGCAATTAAAAACATACATAACTACATTTTTTTCCAGATAATGTCCCAATATATAATGTAAGAGTATATCTAGCTTTTTTTTTCTCAATAACGGGAGGGGATAATTGATATCTAACACCATTAACACACATATCCCAACTAGTTAGCGGTTGGTGCCCACTTACAATCTTATCTCGTAGCAAATCCCCCCACGCGTGCACATTATTATTTCTCTTTTTTCTTTTTTGATAAATTAAGGAGAATAGACAACTAATATTTAAGTTTACCTAGATATCCCAATTAAGTTGGTACTCCTTTTAAAATATATCTTTTATGAGATACATCACTCCAATGTTATTAATAAGAAAGAAACTATGACAAAACATAATATATATATATATATATATATATATATAGAAAACAACCTAAAAGGCCTAAAATAAGAATAGCCGAAAGCTCATCGTAAAAGATAAAGCCGAAACTTATACTTTGAAATAAAATGAGCCCCTTTAGTAGCCAGCTTCTTATCCTGTTGAATATTTTCTCTATAGATATGAATGCGAAGCCTTAAAATCAATGGAATCAAAGTAATCAAGAGCAATTGACCAATGAGATTTATGTCATCTTTAGTTTAACAATTTAGTGTGATTAGAGTTTTTAATTAGGCTTTATCAAAATAAAAAAATTTGAATTAATTCTGTCTTTAAAATAAACTGACATTAAGAATAAACAAATATGAATTTTAATAGTTTTTTTAATTCTTTCTTCTTATTTTAATTATAATTACTCAATTCTTCGTAATACTTAAAGAAGTAATCTTTTGAATTTAACATGACTTATTATTATAAGTACTGCCGAGAAAGTGTAACACGCGTGATCATCAGAGAAAATATATATATATATATATATATATATTAAAGAAGCAAGGCGTCATTGTAACATATGTACAAACTATATATATGACCTATAAAAATAATTTATTCCGGGTTGATTGACTTATAAAATGTCACGTAGTTCTTTATACCGAATGGAATATATGCGAAGGATATGATTTCCACCACTATACCAAGAGGTGTTTCTAATAATACTTTCCAAATTACACAAAATACAAATACTTTCCAACTTCCAATACTATCGCCTTTCCAAATAACCTTCCCATTGTAATATGACTCAACCATGCACCCAAAAGGCGACCAAATATTCCGTCTGTTTCTCTTTTGCGAAAAAAAGGCAAATATTCTTGGATAGATCACACCAAAAACTGTCGCCCCCAACATGTTCGACGAATTGACAATGTGGTTTACCTAAGTGGAAAGGCCATATAGGAGCCTCCATCTTATATTGTAGCTCAGGTTAATTTATATGAATATGGTCAATTAAGGAGGTTATCTCAAGTTTATGATATCTTCAATAGTGTTGAGATCATGTTTTGATTTCATCATCCAACTAGAAGTTACATAATGTTTATGTGTGACTTGTAGACTCTCAAGTATTTAATTTTCTGCAATTTGCAAGTTATAATGAAATGAGGAAAAACCTTCAAAAAAAAATTGGGGAAAATATTATTTCCGTTTATATATGTTTATATTTATATGCAAATGTAGGAGGACTGAAGAAATATATTGATGTGCGTATACTAAAGATTTTAATTCCACCACGTGGAGCATTTTAGAAAAGTATGATATTTTCAGAAGACCACACGATACGATAAGAGAGCATAACATATTCTGTGAGGGGCCACATATAATGATATGCCTTTATTTTATGATTCGAGAATAACACGTAGCATAGAAACTCTTGTTTCCAATTGATATTAAAAATAAATAAATGTTGTATCCAAATGATACTAATGATAATCTGTATATGTAGCTATCATCACCTGCAGCTAAAGGAGACCTACTATATAATATACTTGATGTTTGGGCTGCATGACATTAATTTTATCGTATAGAAAGAAAGCAAATATCAGCAATATATATATGTATCGGTAAGAATATATAGGTTTTTCTTGTCATCTTTTAATTTTTAATAACATTATACAAGTACAGGTTTTTCTCCATACAAATATTAGATAAATATATTTCTTTTCTAGGCTTATGTAAAATATATTGTTACTGGATATAGTACAGTTTATATCAATTTCTTTGCGAAGAAATGTATTTAATTGGTAACATGCAAAGGCAATGCAGATATGCCAATTCACTCCTATATATCCTCCTATTACAGGAAATATGGAACCAGCAAAATAACCAATTCTACTTGTCAGCTTGAATAAACTGCTTAAGGAGAAATAGTGTATACCAGGCTCTACAAACGGACACTCAAAGACAGTACCAAATACTGAGCATACATATGATTCCTCTAAAATTAATAGAAATATCCGATGTCAACACTCCCATAGCACCAAAGCCACACAAAAATTGATAAGAAGCAATTCGCGAGGGTGGAAAACATAATGAAACACTAGCCAAAAAGAACAAACGTCACAAACAAGTTAGGGTAAAAACCAACATTATTATAGACCAAAAAAATAGCACATCTACCCCATTCTATCATAGATTAGGCTCACTGCCCCTACCGCCAACTTAGCTTCATTGATGTGAGATTGTGGATGAAAATATAAGACCCGAAGCCTAGTGGTTGCCCAATGATGATGATCTGTGGGGCTCTTGCCAAAATGCGTTTTTCTTCTCTTTCTATCACATTATTAATTAACTTTCCCAAATTTCTCTCGTCTCTTTTATTTTATTTTATTTTGTCGGTTTCACTTGTTGACATCAAAATTGATAAAAGATTTTTGAAGAACCATGCAATATTTTATTAAATATCTCTTACTTAGTTTCTAGAAATGAAAAGTTGAGAGGGTGCATTTACTTTTAACTCGTCAGATGAGAACTAAGAATTTGCATGTTATTTTTTGAGCGGAGAATAGACATACATATAATTTTCTTTTTTACACATACATATTAATAGATTCTTATTTACACTATATACGTGGATTTTTCTAATTGAAGATAAGTTCTTATATATCCAACTTTAAGCATATTTTACTCTTGACTAGGTCACGTGGGATACAATAGGACATGTTCACTCTCTTATTATAAAATCAAATACAATGTCTTGCAATTATCTAAGTGACTCCGAGAATAGTTATTTCAAAGGGGCTGCCAACTTTCAACTAAACGACAACAATTTATAAAAATCAAATTAACTAAATTGAATATAGCAATCATAGCAAAGGACAAAGAAAGTGTCACACCATCTTTGTTAAAAAGATGACACGTATGTACATGTATAAACTAGGATTTTGAACTAATCAAACTTAACATATTATTTGAATATATACTAAAGATTGTAAGTGATTAACAGGTGACAATTAGCATAAGGTAGCTATGTAATGCGTAGGTGTCCTTTCTCGTTCATCTCCGCAGTAGTGCATGTGCGCCATAATGAGGAACAGTGTTATTTGAGTTGGAAATGCAGAAAATAATCAAATAGCCAAAGTTTTTCTTTTGTATTAGTGAAAGCGTGCGTGTATACATACATGCATGTAATACACACAAATATATATGTTACATAAGTGACTCAAATTGGTTTTAGAAAAATTATTGTTTTTAGTTTTTGGGTAAATGTTATTTTATGGTTTATTAGGAGTTTCTAAATTAATATTTTGTATAAGACTCTATGTGTGTGTTCAAAGAAAAATGTGTTTAGAAAAAAGTATAAAGAAAAAGTGCATCTTTTTTTAAGAGTGAGAGAAAGTAAAGAGAGAGATAGACAAGGAGTGTAAGGGGTTTTTGATAAAGAGAAGTGAGAAAGTTTATTGAGTGTATAATTTTTAAAACTGTTAGTGAATTTTTCTCCATCTTCTGTGAACGTAGAAAATTTTTCTGAACCAATTAAATCTTTGTTTTCTCTATTTTTCTGTTTTTTTTTATTTCAGTTTATTTTTCTATTATGTGGGTGTAGGGGTGTGTTCTTTCCCAACACTATGTATATATGTTTAATCTAGAAAATTAAAAAAGGAGCTGATCTAGTTGACACGCCATGTATCTTAAGCTATTAATATTCCCACATTTGATAATCAATTTTATTCGAGTAATTAAACGTTCTAATGTTGTAGACGATAAAGATAATGATAAATTGATGCCAATGATTTCCACCAGTAAGAAAATATCTCCCATTTTGAGCACTCAACTATTTCCAAGTTTTAACCATCTTCCTAAAATATAATGTTCCATTTCTAATGTGCGGCTCAACCATACACCCAAGGGACGGCTAAATATACCGTCTCTTTCTCTTTTGCAGACAAAACCAAATATTCTTCGATAGACACCAAACAACACGTTCGATGAATTTCCATATTGGATTCCTAGTTGGCAGGACCACAAAGGACCACCCTCTCGGCGTCGGGCTTGGCACATTCCGCATGCATGTCGCCACACTCCCCATGTGGTTTACTTGCGTTGAAACTCAGTCTTACGCAATCTTCTTCCTCTATATAACTTTCCATTCCAAATCATCAATTTCTCAACCAAAATTTCATTCACCAATTTCCAATTCAGCTCTAATTTTTTTAGCTCTTTCCCGAAAAGATAACCGTTTTCGAAAATGTCTCCCGTTTCGGAGAAAAATGTTGCAATTTTGGCAATAATGCTGTGCAAGAAACAAAATATTACGTATGGAGATGTTACTAATGGTGACTTTGAATACAACCTGGATCCAGTTACACGCATAGAAGGTGATGATGACGACGACGACGATGACGACGGTGGTTACGATTATGCTCCAGCGGCATGAATTTATATCAACTTATACTTAATATGTGTGTTTTAGTAATAAAGTATGTACGTAGTTTTAGTAGTGTAGTAGTACTGTCCTAGTTTAGATCTAGTGACGCGTTTAGCAAAACTACAAATCTTGGTCGTGGAGTTCTTGTATAGAATAATATATATAGTCAAATCTACTAGTAGTACTGCAAATCTAAGGTTTAATAATTAGTGTGTTAGTTTCCTTGGATGACGATCGAAGACTTTATGACGGTGGCTTTAGAAAGTCATTTCTTGGTAGGTGACTAGATATGTCTTCCAAGAGTACTGATGAGGTTTATGTTTTGATGTAAGATCCAAATATATTTTAATATCATGTGTTAATTACGTAAATATTTATGAGTAGTCCCACAAAGTATGCAAAATCTGCAACCTGCAAGTAAACGTGGAAACCATGCAATACAAGTGCAGTTTATATCTGTGTGTATATGTGTGTGTGTGTGTGTATATATATATATATATATATATGTATATGCAGGTGCTAGATAGTGATGATAATAATTCTCTTTCTCTCTAACGAAATTTATATTGGCAATCTCCCTTTTGTTCTAGGACGCTTCACTTTCAAATATCAAGTTTGACTGAGTATTCCAAATTAATAAGTACTAGACATATAGGTTCCGTTCATTTCGCTGATTCGAGTTTAGAATTCGAGTTTTACTACAGTAAAAAGTTCTCACAAACAGTCACATCTAACTTTTTTGCTACAGTAAAAAGCTCTCACATAAAATCACATCTCAACTCAAATTAAAAACTCGAATCAACGAACTAAACGGGCCCATAATATATATACTGGAATGATTATAGTTCTTTCAATTTTTTTTTGGAGGAAGGGAAAGTTTTCAACTCTCTAAAGCGTGAAACAAACTTCTCACTGCTGGTTATACGGATCGTGTGAGTTATCATAACGAACTGTCATGGCCTGCTTTTCCGCAATTTATGTCAGTGATCAGTTAACTTTGGTCATGCCTAGTGACAACTCTGCAACAGTAATTAACTTCAGTAAGATCCATAGACATTCTTCATTTTCAACTTCGATCTTGTTGTCATTCTTATAACAAAAATGGTATTCATCTCCATGCGAATATATCCCCATACTCACAATCATGTGTGAGACTGGACGGAAATGTCAACAAGGAAATAAAAGAGAAAAAAAGAGGTAGCTGAATTACAATGAAATTAACTAGTTTGAAGATTGAACTTAAATGGCAAGCAAAGGTAAACAGATTCAACTGTTCAAAAGGTATTGTATGCTATTGCCTATTGGGCTGTACTATTTATAGGGTTGTAGTATTGATCATGAAGAACGAACAAATAAAAATAAAAATTGGCAGTATTATTTTCTAGTAACCTAATAAGTTTCCCAAAACTATTTCTGTAACTTTCCCCATATTAGTAGTTTGCAAGTTTCTCTTATCTATTAGCTTCCTTTCTACTTGTGTTATTTATTTATTTTTTTAACTACATTATAAATAAGGTAATAATAACTATACGTAAGAGACTAACTACGGACTTATGATATTGGATATTACAATTTCCTCTCAATCATGTTCGTCCTTTATAATATCTCTAAATGCAATCTCTTCTATCTCTTTCCTCAAATCTCAAATTTTTCTCTATTTCTCTCTCTTATTTCTCTTCTATTATTCTCTCTTCCTATTTATATTATCTTTCTGATCCTCTCTAGCAGAAATAGTTTCCTTTGGACAACTTTGTTCACAAAAATTTTTCTTTTCAAAAAAATAAAAATCTACAGACCGAACGTCTCCACCACCACATGTTGCCAACGTCGGCTTCGGACATCAATAGCCCACTCCACTGTGCTCAGAAATTCACAATCAATAACGACCGTTTAGTAAGACTTAAATCTATGATTCTGAATCTATTCTCTCACAACAAATTTAAATAAGAAAAATTTTTATTAATGAGTTTTCTCCTAAAATTTGAATTCATAATCAAAATCACTAATTTATTAAATGTGTAAATCAAATGGGCCTAAAACTCTGCCAATAAAGTATCAAATCTCCACAAAAACGGGCCCCTTAAATTTGTTTCATGTGTTTTAGGTTTCTTATGTATCCTTTCGTTTGTATATTTGGCTCACCAACAGAAGTACCGAATTAATCTCCACCAAAATTGGGGGTTTTTTTGTCTTTTAAATTTCACTAGTTGGAAACACGTGGCATATTCAGTTTGTTAGATTTTTACATAAATTAATGTTAATTTCTTTAAATGGGACCAAAACGAAAGGAACGAAATTCTAGGAGAAAAAAGATAAAACAAAAGTAGATGAAGAACCTATGTTTTTAAAATAGTTGTGATCATAAAGTGTCGATTAATGACAATTCCATACACTACTCTAGCATAAAGTGTAGAGTTCAAATCTCTTACGTCATAGGCAAAAAAATTAAATAAATATTGAAGCAAACAATTTTGTTGGGGCTACAAGAAAAAAAGTTTAAATAGAAACACATTTAAAATATATTATTTGAACCTAGAAATTAGAAAGAAAAACATGAATTTATCAGTACCACGTGAAAAAAAAAATACATTTAAAAAAAACCATAAGAAAAACTATTTAAGTAGGAGCACATTTGGGAAAAATATATTCCGGGTAGGGCTACTTAAAAAAGAAATTAAATAAGATGCAGACGAAAGAAAATTTACATCACGATAATTATTTCTAATTAAAGTAAAGTTTCTATATTGTGGCACATTCAAAAGCATATAAAATATGAATATAAAATCTAAAAAATGCACAAATGTCATCCCGATATACTATCAACATATACAAGAACACATAGTTTAAGTAAACATTACTTTCACCTAATGGCATCCTCTATTATAAATAAATAAATAAATAAGTGGCATTCACTTCTGAGGCGTTGTATAACATTAAATCGTCAATGTTTTTGAAAAGGCCGATATTGCTTGTTCTTTGTGAATTTCACCCACTATTGTTGTGCTATAAGCACCCTCATGCTCAAGGATTTGACTAGCCTATGGTCTCCCGGCTCTAGAAATTTTTTGGCTCTTAAAGGTTCATTTGGTAAAGGACTTGAGGATGTTTGTAGGAGTGGCAATTCGTGTTGTCATGTTGTGTTCGTGTCCTATTGACCCTCTTAATTGACATGGTAAGACCTGACACGAACATGACTTATTTATTACTCGCATCAAAATACAAAACCCAAATACGAACTGTATATTGACGGGTTGACACGACATGACACGACTAACCCGTTTATTAAACATGTTATAATAGTGTCGTGTCAACCTGTTTCTAATAACCCGGCCGTTTATAAAATAAGTGATAATAAGGTCGTGTCAACTTGTTTCTAATAACTTGTTTATAAAATGAGTGATAATAAGGTTATGTCAACCTATTTCCCAACCTGTTTTTCTTTAAAATATATATATACATATATATATTTGTAAACATAGGTAACAAACGGGTTGTAATTGTGTTGTGTATTCGTGTTACCTAAATATGACACGTTTAATAAACAGGTTACGACTGGTCGATTGCGGGTTGGCGCGTCAACTTGAAATCGACACGCTATTTAATCGTGTTTCATGGGTTCGACCTGATTTTGACCCAAACCTATTTATGATAAATCCAAACTCACTAATTTCGTGAGGATTTCGAGTCGTATCATCGTGTCGCTACTTGAATTGTCAGCTCTAGATGTTCGTTTGCTATATGAACTTCCTCCAGACATTAACGACGCATCAAGACGACACCAATAAAAGGAAGGTTCATGAAGAGTTTCAAAAGGTTTGGTATTCAATGGATAGCACTGACACACACCTTTCAAATATTCTTAATTTGATAAGCTATTTTACCAATCTATCACTTGTGAGTCGTTGTCTATTATCAAAGCGTTCTATTGCTCGTTCTTTATGGATTTTGTCCACTATTGTTGTGCTATGAGCACCCTTATGCTCAAGGATTAGACAAGCCTATAGTCACCTGATTCTAATAATTTTTGGGCTCTTAAGGGTTAATTTAGTATAAACTTAAGGATGTTTTTTACAACACATGACTCAGCATGACATGAGGTGATCGATCGTGTCGGGCTCTTAGTTTTAAGCAAGAGGCAGCTTAGATGCCCGATTAGGACGACTGATATCGAAACTGATGCTCTTTTTCTACTCATGCGTTAGGACTTTTTATAAGGCAGATTTCAATTCGAATTGTCAGCTCTAGATGTTCGTTTGCTATATGAACTTCCTCCAGACATTGACGGCGCATCAAGACGACACCAATAAAAGGAAGGTTCATGAAGAGTTTCAAAAGGTTTGGTATTCAATGGATAGCACTAACACACACCTTTCAAAAATTCTTAATTGGATAAGCTATTTTAAAGATTACCCTCTTCTGAACTCGCGTCTTTTTTTTTTTTTGTCTCTTTACGGTTAAATTTGTTCATTTTTCCTTGCAATTCATTTTTGGTACATCCAAGGGTTTTCAAATAATCTTGTTGGTTGAGTTCCAGAAAGCAAATAGCACTCCGGTCCTCGTTCCTTGCTCGTAATAACTTTATCATGGCAACCTCAGGGCTTTAATTTTTATAATGCCAAGATTTTCACAATCATGAGCCTCCCTCATCTTTTTATTTTTTAAAGCTTTCTAAGTTCCAATCAAATCTTACTAACAAGAGGTTTATTTAACTACGTACATCGTTTAAGCTGTAAACACAAATGTACTTTATAACCTTTCCTCTAAAATTCACCTTTTTCTCACCCGAACTACACCTTCTTCCCCCATACTTTTGGTTAATAGTTCCAGCCATAATCCCCCAAGTTATTCAATGAAATAAAGGACGAGTTTCTACTCGTCGGGTCTTCTATCCGTACAAATGTCATCCTAACATACTATGAACACCTGCAAGAACACATGGCTGAGGTAAACATTAGTTTCAGCTAGGGGTGTAAATCGGCCGGGTAGGGTAGGGTTGAGCCGAAAAATTGAGCCTACCCGACTAGTGCGGGTTGAGAAAATTTTAGGCCGCGACACTCTCTTAAGTCTACAAACCCGCAACCTTTCGGGTGACCTCGGGTAGGGTCCGGTTACTCGGGTTGGTGAAAACTAATTTTAATCTATGACTTCATCAATTTTAATCTAAGAGGCTCTTATATGCAAATAAATGATAAAATACTATTGTAGTAAATGAGCAATAAATGATATATGCAAATACTATTGTAGTAAATAATTACACAACAAAATTGCGGCATAATAAAATATAAAGACTAATAACTCATATCACAATATGCATAAAGCAAGAGTGATCTCAAGGACCACATGATCACTTTTTAGTCAATTAATCTGTGCTTGTTACATAAGAAATCATTATCAAACAGAACATGTTTTTCTTTCAATAGGGGGTCTAAATGCAACGTGAACAATTAAAACACTCACTTTGAAATCAAACACTTCCAATATAAATCAAGAATGTCCTAATTCAACAACTATGGCATACAAGCATTTTTTACACAAATCGTGAATCCAAAACATAAATAAGTTAACAGTTTAAAAGCATAAAGTCCATAAACTTATGAAAGTAAGAATTTGAAGTGTTGAACATTGTTTTACCTACTTTGAACATGTTCGGCCGGGTAGGGTTACCTCGGGTTCATGTAACCCCACCCCGCGCCCCTACCCGCGCAGTGCGGGTTAGGTATAATTCAAACCGAAAATTAAATAAAAAATTAGAAACCCGTGATTTTCGGGTAGGGTCGGCTCGGCTCGGCCGGGTTCGTCGGGTTCGGGGTGATTTCTTACAGCCCTAGTTTCAGCTAATTGCATCCTCTGTAATTGTAAAAAAGTGTTTAGCACTTGTGAGGCGCTGTCTATCTTCAAATCGGCAATATTTAAAAAAAGGCTAGTTTGTCTTGTTCTTTGTGGATTTGAGCCCACTATTGTTGTGCTATGAGCATCTGCATGTTCAAGAATTTGACTAGCCTATGGTCTCCCGACACTAGCAATTGTGGGGCTCTCAAAGGTTCATTTGGTGTAAGACTTGAGAGGCTGTTCGTTCACTATAAAAACCTCATATAGATAGTGACAGCGCATTAGAATGATGCTAATGAAGAGAAGGTTCGTGAAGATTTTGAAAATCTTTAGTATGCAATGGATAGTATTAATCCACACTTTTCAAATATTCTTTATTTGATAAAGTATTTTACCGATTATCCTCTTCTGAGCTCAACTCTTTTTTTGTGTGTTGTTTTTTTATTGTTGCATTTGTTCATTTTTCTTGCAAATCATTTTTTGTGCATCCAAGAGTTTATAAATTATGTTGTTGGTGTTATGAATAGTATCCTTAAATTATTTTTTATTGTTGTATTATTTAATTAATAAAATAGTTTATTCATTATTTATGTGCATGTATTATTAAATATTTTATGAATATCACTTAAAATTCTACGATTATTTATGTGACCTTAAATATTGTTACAAGTGTTATATACGAGAGGATAATATTTAAGGATAATAATCGAAATAATGTTCAAAATGAATTTAATTAAAGTTACGGAATCTTTAATTAAAACATTACTAATGCACGTCATTCCCATTTAAAATGGAATGGTGTTATCCGCATCATTAATATAGAGAGTTATTGAATAGTGTATTATACATAATAAGATTATGTAGAACTGCGACAGACACAATTTAATTTTTTAATAATTTACATTAACTATGAAAAATCAAATTTGAGTCAGTCGATTGTCATAAATAAATTGATTTTAATCTTGAGTTATTAGTAGACTCATGTTTATGGACTCATGTTTTTTGATTTATTTGGTATGGATTTTGAGATCCTAAATCTTATTCCTTGTATCTTGAAAACATGATGAAATGGATAGCCAATAATACTAATATACGAGATGGAACACATTCCTTCTTCTTTGAAGAAGTAGATAAATGATTTCCTTGAGAGTTGATTCGGTACTTGAATAAGTAACAAGCTCATTTTCATGAATGTGTTTTATAAATATACTATTCATTAGAGAATCAATGGTATTCAAGGATAAAGATGTAATTAGAGAGGTTAACGAATATTACCTAGCTCTAATTATGAATTATTTATGGATGATTGATCTATATGTAATCACTATATCGGACACTTCAAGTTCTTAGAAGTAATTATGTCTATAATTTCGAGAGTGCAATTCTAAGTTTTTAGTGGAGTAACTTTTAGAATTAATAGATTAATTAATTAATTAAAGAGTTTAATTAATTATTAATTTTATTAGAGCTTAGAATTATAGGTCCATGAGTCCCCGCGTCATCCTTCTAATATTTGCAAAATAAGATGAATTATCAGGATTTAATATCACTCAAAATAAATAATGTGATTATTTAATTAAATAAATTTTGGAACACGCTGTGGTAGGACCACAGGGGGTCACACGCCCAAACACAGGGTGGTGCAGGGGGCGTGTGACACAGGTAGAATCCCTATGGGATTCAGTTGCTTGATCTCTAAGATAACCAGTTTAAATGTTTGACAAGTTTTCCAATTTGAAAGGAAAATGAAGTATGACTTTATTTAGATTTGAATTTGAGCTAAAATTTGAAAGTGGATAAATGAGGAGTTTTTTCTCTCTCCTGCTGGAAATTTACGCCAACCACAAAGAGGTCTCCCTATAGTGTAGCCGACAATATAGTAGAGGGAAATGAGAGAATTTTGTTTCCAAAATTAAATAGGAAACTAAATTTTAATGGGATTAAAATATAGTAGTAATATGTTTTTCTATTACTTTGTCTTTAACTTAAAGCAAAGAGGTTCTCTTAGTGTTCTCCTAGTGTTTTATGAAAATTTTTGTTATACACGATCCGTACTACCACGCTTCCGCACACGAAAATGTTTCGAAAACTAACAATTGGCTGAGTTCAAAAAAGAAAATAGCACTCGGGTCCTTGTTCCTTGCTCGTACTCACTCCATTGTGACAACCTCAAGGCTTGTATTTTTGTAATGCCAAGATTTTCATAATCATGAGCCTCCTCTATTTATGTTATTTTTGAATACTTTCTTAATTCCAATCTAATCTCAATGACGTGAGGTTTATTTAACTACGTACTTCGTTCTTTTTACTTATGTACTCTAAACTCGTTAAGTAGTAAACATCATTCCCCTCTACCTTTGGTTAATAATTCCAACCATAGATCCCCTAAGTTCTTATTTTGTGAGAGAAAAAACGAGTTTCTACTTAGTGTCGTTCACTTGTGAGTCGTTGTCTATTATCAAAGCGTTAATTTAAAAAAAAAAAGGTCGCTATTGCTCGTTCTTTATGGATTTTGTCCACTATTGTTGTGCTATGAGCACCCTTATGCTCAAGGATTAGACAAGTCTATAGTCTCCCAATTCTAATAATTTTTGGGCTCTTAAGGGTTCGTTTAGTATAAACTTAAGGATGTTTTTTACAACACATGACTCAGCATGACATGAGGTGATCGATCATGTCGGGCTCTTAGTTTTAAGCAAGAGGCAGCTTAGGTGCTCGATTAGGACGACTGATATCGAAATTGATGCTCTTTTTCTACTCATGCGTTAGGACTTTTTATAAGGCAGATTCCAATTCGAATTTTGAAGGTTTTTTCTTTGCAATTGTGACCCTATTTTGCTCCAAAATTAACATTTTAATCCCCTATCACCAAATTTAATTACACAAATCAGGATAGATAATTATTTTCGAAGGGATATTAGTTAATAACAATATAAAATTAATACTAAACTAAGTAAAATAAAGTGAAATTTCACTAAAAATAAAATAAATTAAAAACAAAGTTAAACTAAAATAGATTAAACAAAAATACACAAAATTAGACTAAAAATAAGTACAATTTTAAGGGCATGGTCAATTTAGATGAATCAAAATTGGTATAATAACTTTATTTCATAGAATTATCAGCGTTCATTTTCTCTCCTAAATTATGTACTCTAATTCAAAAGACCACCTTTGTAGATAATATTAACAAAATGATGACATGAAATAATTTATAATTTCATAAATTCTTTTTGAATTATTGAGTTTTAGTCAACTTGTCTTCCGAATTATTGTTCTTATGCCAATAATATATTCTGATAGTTAATTTTTTTAATAGTTTGATTAATTTTTTTCATGGTGATATTTGTGAACATATGTGTTAAAAAATACAACACACAGTAGAAAAAGAATTGTGCCCATTTATAAATATGATCATTGAAAAAGTAATCTAATAATTAAAATAGTGTCACTCGGTGAAAAATGATTAGCGTGTATGAAATTATTCTTATTTTTATTTTTCAGGATTTTTGAAAAAGAAAAAATAAAAATGATTATAAAAAGAAGTTTGGCATAATTAAAGATAAAAAATGAAAATAAAAATAATTTTTTAGTTTAGTGTAAAATATGAGAGAAATGAAAAACGACTTTTAGTCATTTTTTTATTTTTTCTTTTTCAGTTTTTTCTTTTTCGAGCAGAGAGATAGAGATTAATGAGTTTTTTATACTGAAAATAATTTCTTAATAAAACTACTAAACACATTTTTAAAAATTATTTTTATCTGAAATTAAAAACGTCTTCATTTTTATTTTTATTTTTATAAAAAAAACTAAAAATTATTTTAAAACAAACTCTAAACGTAAGTTTTAATTTTCAACAAAAAAAAAAAAATACACATAAACAAACATGTGCACGTTGAATATGTGCCTGTGGTCAAGGTGACCAGATCAGAGTACCATCATCATCATGTTCGTACTCGCGTCAGCGTGTGGAAAAGTAAAAAATGAATACTTGCCTAACGCCTTCTCCGTTAAAGATCCAGCCTCTTCCCCTTCCTTTTTTTTTTATTCTTTGAATAATTTTAAAATAAAACACATAAGAATATTAAATTTTATGGGTGAGTACGGAAAAATGTATGTATTCTACCAATAGTGCTTAGTTTTAGAACTCCATATCAAGGACAAAATTAAATCATATTCATAATCAAAAGAAAAAAATTCACGCTTCCCGATTTCTGTAAATTCAGAAATTACCATTCGTAAATCCATAATTTTTTTTTTTCAGGTACGAACTAAAGGAAAATTTTGAGGTAAAATATACAGTATATATTTTTTAAAAAAATTTCTGTCTCTCCATTTTATCTTTATTTATCTATTTTTCTTTTTCTTTTTTCTTTCAAATGAACTAAGCTTATAATATAGTTCTTTTCATTTTTTAAAAGTTTAAAGTCCCAAAACTATGAATTATATTGTAAAATATTTTTATTTTTAGTTCATTCAGGATTTAAGTTTGAAAAATGAATATATTTAAATGTCAAACTTGGTATTATTGAGATTTTGAGAATTTTCCAAATTATAAGTTGTTATAAGAAAATTTGATAGAATTTTGGGACATCATTTGCTTTGTTAGTCATTTTTAGGATATAAAAAATCAAAATAGAAAATCACATAAAATTAAGATTGCGTAAAAAATAAAATAAATAATCATTTTCAATTTTTATATAATAATTTTGTATTTGTTATATATTGTTAATGGGAGATTCAATCAACAAGGAGATCAAATTTTGTTAGCTTAAATAGTGAGTTGAAGAGAATGCTCATGATGACTGGAGAGATTTATGTACACATGAGGATGGAAAGGGTTATAATGAGAAAAAAAACAAAAACAAACGTAAATATAAAACAAGACAAGGTTTAAAATGGTTCGATCATTAATAAGATCTACATTCATTAAGCCATTGTATTAAATGAAGAAGAAGATTGTGTGATGTTTGTCACAAAATCTCTCTCAATTTTCTTTTTACTTGGCTAAAAGATCCTTTTTAATGTGTATCGGGCGCATTTATAATGCTCACAATACAAGGGTGATCATTCGAATACCATACAGCCAAAATAACATTTTTAAGTGATTTTGCACGCTTATGTAAATTAATTCTTAAAAAGGATTTTTTCTTTGTGTATATAAAAGAGAGAATAATTTTTTCATAAAAATGGTAACTTTTTTTTTTTATTATTATTCGTGTATAAGTCAATGAGCATCAAAGATGACGTTCCTTGATCTTGACATGAACTCACTCAACTATATGTTAGATCCTAATCCAACCTCGTGTATTCAGAATCATATTTAAACTTAATCTTTTTAATATGGGTCTCTTCTCATAAATAGATTCATAGACAAAATCTTATTCTAACTGCTCACGCATTACCATACCACGTTTTTTGCTTGAATATCTCCATGAGGATATATCTCATTGAAATGAATTAAAATTTTTGTTTTTGCTTCTTTCGCATTAAGTTGAGTTCATGGATTTAGCTTATATGAATCAACGGCTCTCTTTGATGAATTTATAGTGGAAAATAGTTGTGATGCTTTTGGTGGATACAAATTACAATTCACAGCCTCGTTGAATCTAAAGAAGTATATCATTCTCAAAAAAAAAATAATAATAAATAATAATAATAATAATAAGAATATGAATGCACTAATTTTATAAAACACAAATACTACAATATAATATTAATTTTCCCTAATAAAAGTCCTGTCACGACGGCGTTAGACGTAGACCTGCACAAACCTTCCAAAACGACGCCGCATAACTTGTCTTGCTGCAGACAAAAGAAATAAATCCTCCATTTATCCATTCAATTTCAATCCTCCATTTCGTCCCATTCTCTCCACCGACATTTCTCAACCTCCATTTTCTTCTCAATTTTCTCACCATTTCTCTTCCGAAGCTTTTCCGTTCAAGATCTTCGCTTCTTCACTAGTCGGTGATGTATAATTTCTCCCAAAAAATCTCCAATTTCGATCGACATTTTTGTGATTTCATTTGCCTTAGATTTGCTTAATCTTCAATTCCCACGTCTTAGATTTTCTTACCAAGTCGTAGGATCGAATTTTACCGTAAATAGCCCAACGCACTGCTGAAGATTGAAGATCTCGATTTGGGTGCGTTGAAAATTTTGATTTGGGAAAAGAACAAACTAGGGTTTTTTTTTTTATCCCAACTTTTTTGGAATAATGTCTTCGATTCGATTCGATTCCACAAAGCAGTACTACACCACGAGCGGTCTTGTGGTGGGTTACGCTCTGTGTTCGAGCTTGCTTGCGGTGATAAACAAGTTCGCCATTACCAAGTTCAACTACCCTGGCCTTTTGACTGCTCTGCAATACCTAACTTCTGCTTTGGGAGTTTGGGTTATGGGGAAATTGGGTTTTTTGCATCATGACGCCTTTACTTGGGACAATGCCAAGAAGTTTTTACCCGCGGCCATTGTTTTCTATCTGGCAATCTTCACGAACACGAATCTTCTTCGCCACGCCAATGTCGATACGTTTATTGTGTTCAGATCTTTGACGCCCCTTTTGGTTGCGATAGCCGATACGGCGTTTAGGAAACAGCCATGTCCTTCCAAGCTCACTTTTGTCTCTTTGTTGATCATTTTGGGTGGAGCCGTTGGCTATGTCGCCACGGATTCGGGTTTTACTTTGACTGCTTATTCGTGGGCGTTTGCTTATTTAGTGACGATCACTACTGAAATGGTTTACATCAAGCACATGGTCACAAATCTTGGGTTGAACACCTGGGGTTTCGTGTTGTACAACAATTTGTTGTCCTTGATGATTGCTCCGTTGTTTTGGATTATTACCGGGGAGTACGGCGAGGTGTTTGCGGCTTTGGGATCGAATGCTGGGAATTGGTTTGAGCCTGCTGCGTTTTATGCAGTCTCGTTGTCCTGTGTGTTTGGTTTGCTTATTAGTTTCTTTGGGTTTGCAGCAAGGAAGGCGATCTCTGCTACGGCATTCACTGTTACTGGGGTGGTAAACAAGTTTCTTACAGTTGCCATCAATGTGATGATTTGGGATAAGCATGCCAGTCCCTTTGGTTTGGTCTGCCTCCTCTTTACAATTGTAGGAGGAGTTCTTTATCAGCAGTCGGTTACCAAAGGTGTCAGCGCTCCGGCACAGCGCGAATCGGATGCGTCTAAGCAGACTGATGATGAGAGTGATGGTGATGACTATGCAGAAGATAGTCAACGGAAGCCCATACTTGGTAAACTTGCTTCCGTGTGATGACTTTTATTTTGTAATCTTTCGTTTTTAAAACAGGGGCTTAGTAGGATATCTTTAGTGTATTCCTATTATGAATGGTTTTGTTTGAAAGCAGCTAAACTCTACTATTGATTATTTTAATGATATGAAATCTTTACAGATATATGGTTTCTGGCAGCATTTTTAGCTGGCACTAATTTCCTTCCATCGGAAAAATTCGTTTTTCTTTGGTGTTTTATAAGGACTCTCAGAGTAATAGAAGGTTTCATGTCCATCTTTGCTCGTCGTCTAAACCAAGAATATTCATCGCATTCATGTGCTTTTTGTATGTAATTTAGATAATTGTATTTTGTTTCTTGATTTTCTTTTTTAAACAAATCTGGGATTTGATGCATTTAGTTAAGCTGACATACCTCATTTCCCCTGAAGATTGACTGTGAGGCCCTCCCTTGATGTGGTCGGCTAGTGTAGGAAACTTCAACGTTACACCATTCTTATGTTTGTGTTCATGCTATCAACATCATGTTTAAAGATATATTTATATTGTAGCTGCTCCACAACATTACATGTTTTTCTGGTCACATGCATAAACCCCATCTTGATTTCTTTGAAAGAATGCTTTAGTTGGACATCCATGATATCGCTGGGAGGAAATCCCAAGGTCAACAATCGTATGTTGGCTTGCAGATAGATCCATGCCTTCTATGTTGGAGAATTCTTCCAATGCATATTTGCAAAGAAGCTTCCATGTGGCTCCTTTCTCTCAGTATCTCTCAATGTATTTCCTGGCTGAGATAACGCGGATCCATCTCATTGTGTCCCCGAAGTGGATAGTTTAATTGATTAGTAAAGTCAAGATAAAGACATTACTTTATAGTGTAGCATTAAATGTCACGTCACCAGAAATCTTTACAAGAACAGGACCCATCTTTAGAACGGTGGAACCGGTTCCTGTCCCGCTCAATTATTTCCCTTTTGTAAACTTTTGAGATGAACTTTGTTGCAGTGTGACAATCAGCACAAACACGAAGGTTTTTCACAACTTGGATTGGTGTCCCAGGATTTGTACTTATGAGCCCAAATGCAAATTGCCAGCTTCTCATTATGGAGGCTAAGTGCAGTCTCTCACCTCAGATCTCTCAGGAACATAACCAGCCTCCTTTAACCTGTTGCTCATGTCATCCAACATTCGATTGATCTCTGTCACTTGCGGGTGAGATGAATCTCCCTTCACAAATTCATGGACGATTCCATCAATCTCAATCAGACTGCAACCCGGGGATTTGTTTATGTTTCTGTCCACCAGAAGCTGCCGAACTCTTTTAGCTTCCTTTCATTTCTTAAACGAGCTATAAATGTTTGATAAAAGCACATACGTTCCTTCATTTTCTGAGTCAAGTTCCAAAAGTTGCTGAGCAGCTCTTTCAGCCACTTTGAGGTTTCCATGTATTCTGCATGCACCAAGAAGGCCCCTGCGAACAAAACGATCTGGCGGGATTGGCATTTTTCGAATCAACTCCTCTGCTTCTCCTATTCTCCCAGCTGGGTCTAATAGATCGACCATACAACCATAGTGATCAATACTAGGTTTGATGCCATACATACTAGACATCGAGTTGAAGTGTGAAATTCCGTCATCAGCTAAATCAGCATGACTACAAGCTGCCAATACACCAACAAAGGTCACTGCATATGGTTTCACCCCACTTATCCGCATCTCATGGAAGTACTCTAAAGCCATCTCCTCTTCCCCGCACATTGTGAGACCAGTAATCAAGGCAGTCCAAGTCATGACATCTTTCTCTGGAAGTTGTTGGAAAACATTTATTGCAGATTCTATTCCCCCGCACTTTGCGTACATGTCAACGAGTGTGGTTCCCAGGGTCGCATCCACCTCAATTTTCTCCTTCTTGATATAGGCATGTAACCACTTACCGAGCTCAAGAGCACCTAAATGGCTGCAAGCAAGCAGCAAGCTGATCATGGTCACCTTATCCCCCTTCTCTCCTTTGAGTTGCATTTCACGGAAGAGCAAAAAAGCCTCTTTGTAATCACTGTCGTTGACATGTCCGTTGATCACGACGTTCAAACAGAACAAGTACTTCTCCGGCATCTTGTCGAATAAATCTCTAGCTAGCAACACACTTACACACTTGCAGTAGACATCCATAAGAGCCGTATTGAGTTTAGCATGACACCCGAAACCACTCTCGTCAACATAGTTATGCATGTGTTTTGCTGTTTCCAAATCCCTCGCTTTGGCACGGGCATTCAAGACATTGACCAAAGTAACCTCATTGGGCTTCACATTTTCACTCATCATCCTATCAAAGAGCTCGAAAGCTTCAGTAGGTTGGTTCCATTGAGCATAAGCGCCAATCATGGTTGCCCAAGAAACCACAGTTCTCTCCGCTATTTTCTTGAACTTCTTCCGCGCAGAAACCAAACATCCGCAATTCGAATACATGTTCATCAGAGTGTTTTGCACATAAGAATTCGAAGCGAACCCCAACTTGATAGAGTGATTATAAAGCTGCTTTCCCTCGTGCAAATCCTCACAATACTTGAACAAAGAAGGGAAAGTAAACCTATCGGCCTCAAAGCCATTGAAAATCATCTCTCGGTAGAAAAGAATCGCCTCGCGAGGACAATGCCAGTTCGTGTAGCCTCTTATGATGGAATTGCAAGTGTAAATGGTAGGATTGGAAATTTGGCTCAAGACTAGACGGGCATAATTGAGGCTTCCGGAGTCCTCGGGAGCGCAGAGGGCAACGATCTTGCTGGCGGTGAAGGCGGTGAAGAAGAGGCTGGTTCGGAGCAATTGGGCGTGGATTTGCTTGTGCTGACTACTGAGACATATCGGAGCATTTCTCTAGCAACGCTAGACATGGGTGCGGTTGAATTGGCGTGTTGATTATTGAATTGTTGTTGGGAGTGACAGTTGCGGTGGTTGTTGTGACGGCGGAGGTGGCAGAGGTGGAGGCAGTGGTGGTGGGATTTCAGAAAGGAGGGTTGTCTTGAGAGAACGGTGGTCTTATGTGGTGGAGGGGCAAAGGGGCAGCCATTGTAGCCCTTTCAGTTGTTCGTTATTTTCCGTTATGGAAAGGTGACTAGGTGAGTCATTGAGTTTCCTGAAGGCTCCACCGAACGTGACAAATGAAGGAGTTGTTTGGTTGGAGGATTTATATTCCGATTCAAATCATAGTTCATGATTCGCTAATTCTAATCTCATGATTCTAATCCATGAACCAAACGTCTCCGAAAGGTTCAACCGTCACTTGGAATGAGCTCATTTTATTCTTATCCAAGTTTCAAGTAGTATATATTTATTGGACAGGAATATAAAAGAAAAAAAAATGTCACGTATTGTTTTTTTTTTCCTACAATAAAAGGGGATTATTAGTGTTCTCATGCTGCCAACCGATTAATTATCTAGCAATCTATTAGGTCTATAGGTAGAACGGAAAAGAAATTTACTCATACTTTCTTCACCTAGCATTTAATGAGTCAAAAATCAACTTAGTCCAAATCTTATTAGGTAGGTTGATAGAGAACATAATTTTCAATTTCACTAGGATAATCGATTCTCTAATGTTAAGTAGGAGAGTCCTATTAAGTTGTTTCTGGTCGTTATGCTACCACCGCATGTGGTTATTATGATGAATACTGAACATAATAGTCATGTGGTTATTATGATAAATATGAATATAATAGGTTGCCTATGAAGTTTTATTTTTTTATATTTTTCATTAACAGTCATTTCTTGAATGACCACCACTTTTTTTTTTAACACGATTGCCTTTCGAACTTGTCATAATTTAGTAATTTGCCCCACAAATTTTTAATTTTAATAATTAACTCCCATAACTTTTAAAACTATAGCAATATGGCTTATTTTTTAAAAATTGCTTTAATTTTTATTAGATTTAAGGACTAAAAGTTGAGTAATTAAAAGATTTATATTTTATTTAAATTGGGATGTTATAATTTTTTATTGTATGTGTTTTTCAACACTAATTTAACACAATCATTGTCAAAATGGGCATATTGTGATAATTTTACAAGTTAAGAGAATAACTTGTTAAAATTAAAAATTCAGAGGGTAAATTGTTATAGCCATATAAGTTCAGGGGATAAATGTGTAAAATACCCCTTTCTTTCTAATTGAGTTTTCACAAAGTGAGTTCTTGAGCTCTATCAAAGGCGTTAATTATTAGATCTGTGTTCTAGATTTTAACACCCTTGATGAAAAATATATATATTATTATTTTTGTTACTTTTATTCGAAGCTACTTATCAGGGCTGGGAGTTTTTTTAATTATTTTTAGAGAAATTATCAGGGTTAGGTGTTGAATTTATGAGTTTAGAGTGCTTTAAATGATTCTCTTGCTTTCGTTTTGAGCTCTATTGTTTGCACTCCAGGTGTTGGAATTCATCAGAGAAATCAATGAAATGCTAATAATCCGTTTAGTTCGTTGATTCGAGTTAAGATGTGATAATTTTTTATTATAGTAAAAAAATTAAATGTGACTACTTTTTAAAAAAAAATTTTGCTGTCGTTTTTTTCCTTGAAAGATCCACAGCGGGTGTTGCCCATCAGCCATGAAAGCGATAACAATTCATAAAGAAAATGAAAACCCCTTTCTAAGCAGCCTTTCCTCACCCGTATCTCATCAATACCCAACTCCATTGCCAACAAAAAGAAGAAATTAGTTTTAATCATTATTATTAATTTGAACAAAATTAATGGATGCAGAATTGTACACGGAGTTCATTGAGTTCAATAAATAAAGCAGGAAGTCACTTTCTTTTCGTAACACAATTGCGAAATCAAAAGGGATGGGGATTTTACAGTGAACAAAAATCACTACATAATTAACAAAAGTTAAATGAGAATCGTAAAGAAATTAAGTCAAAGAGACGAAATCCGCCGGTTGCCTCGCCTTCCAACCCTCCTCTTCCTCCAACGACCATCAAAAAAAAAAAAAAAAAATTTCCCTGTAAATGATGCCGTTGAAGCTTTGTTTTATATTTTATTCTTAATTTGGTAACGGTTTCATTTTAGTTTTGTAATCTTTAATCTCTTTAGACCGTTCGATTTAAATCTGAGGGTGTAAAATTTACACTCCCAGTTGGGGACAAGTACTAAAATCTCTCAATTTTTATACCAGTACTAAAATTTAATATTTTATTAGATGTGAAATTTTTTATCCAATATTACGTTATATTTGACGTGAAATTTGGGGTATGTTATATGGGGTGTCAACTTTAGCATTTAAAAATTTGTGTCAAATTTTAATTGTTATTTGTGTTGACTTTATACTTAATAATTTAAATGTTATTATGTTTTTCAGTAGATATATTATTACTTTTCAATTATTGAAAATAATTTTTTTAAGAAATTCCAAAGCTAAAACTTTATGCAGAAAAGAATACAAAAGCATTTAAAAATAGCATTACTTATTGAACTACATGCTAAATACATCATTGTTACTTCTTTTTATGTTAGATTTAATATTTTGTGTTGACATTTACACTGTGTACTTGTAAACTGTAGTGTTTACTCGGGGAGGATCATCAAAGGTCCAAATCTTGTCTTAGGCACTAGTCGTCATGTGCTTTTTAAGCCGTGGAGTCCGAGTTCATTTCATAACCAATTTACTTTAGAGGTACAATTTGTGAGAATAAAAACACTAATTTGAAGCTTTTTATCGAGAGGAAGACAGACGGCAAATACCTCCTTATCACTTATGAGTCTAGATTTTTATTTAAAAAAAAACTATAAAAATTAAAATCTATACACTCTTAAAGATAAGTTCAGTAATTTTCTCTTTCAATATATAATCAAATCCTTTACATTAGTGTGTAATCCACTAATCTTAGATTACAAACCCATTTATTAAGTAGTTGAATGTGATTCGGATAAAAAAAAAAAAAAAAGAAGTTGAATTTGATTAGAGTAAAAGACCATAACAAAGCATATGTAAAGCAAAAGCCAAAAGTGGCATGCATTTCGCTCTACTTCTTCTCAGCCAATCACCTCATTTCAACCAATTTAACAAAACTAAAGAAAGGCATGTATTGGACATCCTCTTCATCAAAGGTAACAACATGACTCATTCCACTCTACTAACTATAAACTACCTGTGATTCGGCATATACCAACCCCACGCTTGTGTGTTTAAAAAAGTTGTATATTTATTTTCTCATTTATTTCCAATTTTGCTTTCGTCATGCTTCTCATTTTCATTATTTTACTGATTTCTTCCTTGTCTTTTTATATATAACTTATTCTCTTTAATCCACAACATCAGTGTTATGTAAGGGTGGGGTAACCAATTTTACCCACTAGAGAGATGCCACGTGTTATCAAAGGACAAAAAATGATGTAAAAAACGGTCAAACTAATGTGGCTAATGATTAGAAAAAAAAAATGATGTGGCTATTTTTTTCTTCAGAAAAAAAGAACACCACTTACAAACATATAGGTCATATTTCATCCTCAGCATAGATTGACCGAACTGACCCTCAGCATTAATATAAAACATGGTCATCCAGAAGCATGCAAATTTAACGTACACATGATCCTAATTACTAATCAAATTCTTGATGCATTGAAACAATCACTAGAATTTTGAATAGTTTTTTTTTTTTTTTTTTTTTTTTTTTTTTTTTTTTTTTTTGGTGGGTTTAGACAAACTGCAAAATTCAGTAAAGTTGAATCATCGTCGGACTACAAAAGCATTAACATTCCGACAATTGAGATCCGACTCAACAAAATTGATTCTGTACTTAAAAAAAAGGAAAGACAAACACTCAATTCTGTCCACAATTGCACCGCCCATTTAGCCAACCATGACGATTAAACAAAAGATGCTTTGTTGGAGTCTTTTGTCCTTTGATCATCATCCTTTATCAATTAGATAAACACAGCACGCTTTAATTTTATAATCGCAATCATAACAATTAAAATACTCTTATATTACATTATCAAGGTCCCCCAAAAGCTAAGCAAACCAACCACTGTAATATTATATATATATATATATATGTATTGAATCGGATTAGTACAAGAGAGGGAATTTGGGAATATACTCTAAAACCCAAATGGCCAATTGTAGAATTCCATCAACAAACGCAATTGGGTTTTGCCTTCTTCCCTCAGAGCTCATAGAAAGAATTCTACTCTGCTTGGCCTTGCCGGAGATAATCCGGTTCAAATTGGTAAGCAAAAGTGCGGCTGAAATCATCTGTAACCGAGACTTCATACGCCAGTGCAACTCCCAATGGAGCTCCGCCACGTGGCTCTTTCTCTACAAGAAAAGGCGCCGTTGCGACTCCGTGCTCGACGGCTTCGCCGATCACTCCGACCGGTGGTTCCAGTTCTCGATCTCCGATTTGTTAAGGCCCGCAATTTTTCCCGGGGAGGATCTTTTTTTCTTGACGGCGAGTGGTAATCTATTTCTTTTTGCCTCCAACACACTTCAGTCGGTTATTACTGTTAATTTAGTTACAAATACTGTTAAGAAGATCCCTCCAAGCCCTTTAGGTCGACGTGGCACTTGTTCGTGGCGGAGATCGGGGATGAAATTGGTACCTAGTCCAACCGGATCGGTCAATTTCCGCTTCTTATTTGCGGAGTTGGTCGAGAATCGTGCAATCGTGTTTGAGTACAATTCTGAGTCTGAAACGTGGCGGTCCATGGAAGCTAAAGAAAGTGACGGAAGTTTGCCACGTGTCGGTGAAAGACAAGGGGATTATATTTTCCTAAGCTTAATTAATCGAGTGAGCGAAAGCGTGATAGTTGCAATAAAACTCCAGAGTAGTACACCTATAATTTTACAGCCGAGATTTGAAGGGAGACGCAACGACAACGGGCGATTGACTGTTGGATTTAGTTGGGGGAACGGGATTGATAGGCTACACGTGTACGGTGATGGCTTCATGATGATCGTGAAATCGGACGGCGTTTATCAAACGGGCACAAGAGTAAGGATGTTGAGTGGTATAGAAATGTGGGGCATGGGATTGGATGGCAGGCAATGGGAATTCATATCTGAGCTACCAAATTCATTGATGCTGAAAATTAACAAGCCTTATGGGGCTATGACAGGTTGTTTAGAGGGAAGAAATGGTAGGATTAAGGCTGTTTTGATGTCTAACTTTGAGGGATTATGGCACATAATTTGGGTGTGTTATGACATGGAGAGGAAAGAGTGGACATGGGTCCCACTCCCTGATTGCAAGATGAAGGGACTAAACATGGCTGGAATTGCCTTCTCCTGTGGCCTCTCCCTCTCTTGATCTAAACCTTTTTAGGTTGTAATATAAACACTATGCAAAAGCAGAAATTTTCTTTCAGTGTGTATTGTCTAAGCTACTTTATAGGCCCTAATGTCCTTTTCTTTTCTTTTCCTCCAAACATTTGTATTTTGAAACAGACAAGTTGAACATTAGATCTGACTGTGCTGGAAATATTAACATTGAGTGTCATGTGGATGCTCGAGGCAAGTAAACTTTTAAGTCAAATTTCTATCAAGAGAATCTAAAATATCTAAGTGGGCTTTAGTTTTGGTATTCCTCATTATTGACTAAGATGGCTTTAAAAGTCACATGTACTACGCTGGGCCAGCACCCAACTTGGGTTGGGCTTTGTGGAAAAACAGCTGGGGCTGGGACCAGCAGTAATTTAAACGGAAATACTAAAAAATAGCGCAATATGAAAAGGGTAAGAAAAGTATACAGGTCAATATTTAGTTATAAAAATTAATAAGTCATAATTTATTAAGTTATAGTTTATAATCAGATAAGTTATGGATAAATTTGTCAAGTTATGATTTAGCCATATAAGTTATAGACAAAAATCGTCAATAACTTATTAAGTTATGGACAAAAACCGTCAATAACTTGTTAAGTTATGATTCATAACCAGATAAATTAAGGACAAAAATAGTAATTTAACCTATTTATTAACTTATGTAAACTATTGACCTATTAATTTTAATTCATCTCAAGTGTTAACTTATTTTCCTCTTTCTCCCTAATTTAAATACACAAGTATTTTTCAATAAATCATAGTCATTTCGTCCTCTGTTCACTTTATTTATTATAATAGTAATGGATTAATTTCATAAACGTTTTCTGATTTTTTAAAACAGTTTAAAATATTCCTGATTTATAGAAAACGGATCAATTTGTCTTTTTCATCCATTCCCACTTATAATACTCACAGATTCGTTGACGTGTGTTATTAGAGTTTAATTACAAATATTAAATTCTAATTATATATCAACAAAAGATTAAGTATTAAAAAATAATTAAAAAAGGAATAAAACATCTTAATATTAAAAAAAAAAAAAAAAAAAAAAAAAAAAAAAAAAAAAAAGAAGAGAAATCTCTAACCATCGTCTTCAACCTCAAGCCCATCCTTAACAAGAAACAATCCATGGCAGAAAAACCCCTTAATTATGGAAAGCACAACCCTAAAAAACAATGATCCAAAAACAAAACCCCTTCATATATTCAAGAAAACCTTGAAAGAATCAGTACAAACACCTCTTATTCACTAGAATCCATGACCCAAAACCCTAATATTCACAATATTCAAGACTCCATCTAAATGTTCAAATTTATCAGTAGCAAGTCCAAATTCGATAATGGGACTAAGAAAGATGGCTCGTCGCGAATCAGTTGCCAGCCCATGGCGAAGTCCATCGCTAGCCTCATGCTGGCGAGGAGTGGGGAGGTAGAGGGGGGGCTTCGGCGATCCAAGCTTCGGCTGCGCGGGGCTGCTCTAGAGCGGCAAGAAGGTAGGCTTGACGGCAAGGTGAAAAGGGAGATTTTGAAAACTTTATATACGATTTATCATTGTTTTGGCATTTATGAAATGGATAGGCTTGATTGAAGCTGAAAGAAAAACACGGATTGTGTGATTAGATTCTTGGTGAAAATGGAACATAAAAATTTAAAAGCAAGGCTTGGTTCGGTAATGAGAGTAGCTAAAAGTATTTGGCTATTTGTTTTTCTTTTTGTTTTTGGAAAATGTTAAGGTTTTTTTTTTAATTTTTTTTTTTGAATATTTTGTTCTCAATTATTTTTTATATTTTAATATTAGTGTCACGTCAGCAATTCTGTTAAGTTCATAAACATAATTAGACGAAATGGGTGTTTTGAACTATTTTTTATATATTATGGGGTATTTTGAATTGTTTTGTAAAATTAAAGGACATTTTGACACAGTATACATATATTTAGAGAGATATTTATAAAATTAATCCTAATAATAATTCAGGATGATCATAAAACAAAAAAGACTTGACTCAATTCTAGTTAAAGAATTAGCTCAATTTGCACATTCCCTTAACTAAATTGGTTATAGTGTGACTATAAAATCTGAGGCTAAAGTGGGACTATAGAAGGTGAAACTTTGAACCAATTTGAGTGAAAAAGAAAGACAGTTCAAACTGCACCATTTCATTAGTGATAATCTTTTTCAGTTTATTTTCATAGATGTTAATCTCGTCAAATTACAGAAAGAAAGTTAAAAGCTTTTCCGGACATGAAGATCCAAACCATATCTGGTTTCTGATTTGGTCGCAGATTAAAAATCTGCAACCAAGAACTCTCGTACCATTTGAAAATAACTGTACGAGAGATTTTTCTCGAGGTTCTTTACGATAAGAGAATTTTTGTTCTTGAAATTTTAGACTGTCCACTCTCGATGCTACCAAGTGGTAAATAATAATATTTTGTAATATTAGAGATGTTATACTCTCTCTCTCTCTCTCTCTCTCTCTAACGTTGTTTGTAATTGTGCGTGTCTCTCTCTCATATATGATTATGATATGTTTTTCAGAGATTTATATGATTATGATATGTTTTTCAGAGATGCAATAACGTGATAATGTCAGCTAAAGGAACGGAATGGGGTACAGAATAGAGATGTATGTCCCAAACACAACATGTTGTTAAAAAGGGAATGCTCTGGTCCCCAACCCCAACACCAACACCACCTCACTCTATATTCTCAATGCCAGCGCACAATCACACATTATACACCAAAACACACGCTCACACACATATAAACAGACATGCATATATATATATATATATATATATATATATAGACACACACATATACACAAAAGGGGGAAAAAAAAAGATTAGTCTTTTAACACTGGTTGAACTTTTCACAATTGACAAGTTAATCTCGTAAAGTTTTTAATCTCTACTAATTATCCTCTGTATTTAATAAAATATCATATAACCCTCTCCAACTAATGAAGACTGGTAAATTTAGAAAATAAATAAAAACGCTTTCGTGTGCATTGTTGAGCTCGTTTAAAATAAAAATCTATTTCTAAATTTTAATGTCATTCATTGATTTGAAAGTATTATATTACATTTTATTAAAATGAAAGATAATTTACTACAACAGGGCAATTTACCAATCCAATCAAAGTTGAGACGTAAACGCGCCAAAAAAAAAAGAAGTTTGTTCTTCTTGATTCTCCAAATAACGTGTTCACATCATATTCCCTCTTAATCAAACAATCAAGTTCTTTGCTTTGCACTTAAATTCGTGCTTTTTGGGACTTTGCAATTTCTATAGAGCTATGTATGGTCCCAAATTCCATGTTACTCCATGGACCACTTCCACAGTCTTCACAGTTTACGTTGATCTCTCTCTCTCTCTCTCTCTCTCTCTCTCTTCTGTACTGTTTTTTTTTTTTTTTTTTTTTTTTTATTCGAATTCCAATAGCTTGTATTGTCTTTGATACTGTATATTATGGAAAACTCCATATAAATTTCAAATTCCCCATGATCTAAACTAGAGTTTATATTAGATACCCTTTCTGGATTTTCTAAATTGGCGTCGGAAGAAAAAAAAGTCGTGCATTATTCTAGTGGACCACGTCAACCCCACCTATAAGAGGAAAGACTTTTCACGTAGTTTGCTCATAACTGGTCAATTTCTTCTGATTTCCAGATCTTATTTAATACTAAAATGTACAGCCTTTTATGCTAATTATTTCTTTAATCATCCAATTCCAACTATCTAGTTTTGATCTTCATCCTCTCTCTCTCTCTCTCTCTCTCTCTCTCTCACACACACACACACACACACACACAATAATTGCATATATTTAATCTTCTTTAAACTGTCATGACTCTCTCTTCCCAAATCATAGGATGATTAAATATAGTACGTAGATTTGAAATAGATTATTGCAAAATTTGCCCTCTAATTATAAATTTGTTGCCTTGAGTACCACAAAGTTCACAAGCCATATAGAATAAGGAGAAAGACTCATGTCTAGCAAATTATAAGGTTTTGACTCATTATTTAAAAGTAGAAAGAAAGACACACACCCACGGGACCTAATTTCCATTTGATGCGGGTGTTCATATAACCAGTATGCGGGGCCCAGAGGATCCCTCAAAAAAATAATAATTATTTGTTAATGTCGCATTTCTTGTTTAATTAATATTCTTGTATTTTCATATAGCCAAGTTGCGAAATTACATAATTAGAATAGAGGAAAAATTCTTAACGCTTCCCTTATCTTAATTATGGGCCGATTCAACCAAATATAATCTGAACGTGTTTGTTACTTCTGATGTTGATATATAGTATACGTAGAAACAGATTTATTAATATTAACAATGGTACATGTTGATGCCTTCGTATTACACCTGTTTCCTGTGGAATATGCAGCTTGTACATTACATACAGTGACAATATATATTTTCTTAATAGAGATACTGATATTGTAATGGTAACTGACGATTTGCGTTGCTTTTGTATTAAACAATTCCAAATAAAATAGTCTATCACTTTCTCATCTTTCAAATGAATAAAGAATGAATTTATGTCCTTTTTTTATACTTGCCAAAAAAAAAAAAGATTATTAGTGCTATCACGCCTCTCATCTTATATCTATAGAAGAAATTATGAAAATAAACTCAAAAAATGAGCTCGATTAGACAAACCACCGCGGTCTAAAGCCTCACAATCTATTAATTAGTTCAGCAAGACCTATTGTATCGGAACAACAAAGATTTAAATATGAGATGTTTTGAAAAGAGAAAAAACAACGATATATGTACCACTGCATCAACCCATAATGATAATGAATCTAGGGGATTCAAATCTGCTGTTAAATTTTGGTATCTTAATTAGTGTTTAACCAATTAAATTATGTCACGTCATGTAAAAAATTTAGATTTTTTTTTAACTAACTCTATTGTGCTTATCATGAAATGATGTAGTATAATTTAATTGATTAGATACTAATTAAGACACTAAAATTAGACAACAAAATTAGATCTGAATTTAGGTTCTTGATTGTGGTTTTGTACTAACTTCTAAGACTAATGGGGATTTCACAAATGACAATATTTTCAACCCTTAATTAAATTGTCATAACTATAGTTTTACAAATTTGAAGAGGTAATAAAGAGTAGAGCCACCTAGCTAGTTCTCTACTCTCAACTCTCTCTATGACAATTAATAACTCTTATAAGGTACTACTTTTTTTTAATGGAAATTGCATTCTAAAAGAAAATTATAAAAGACCACAACGCAATTAGGGACTGAACCCCGACAACAAACCGGAACCACTAGTAAGTTCGATTGAAAACGGTCAAGGGGTGAAACATGTGCCGAGTTCCAACATGTGGAAACAGAAGAGGCACACTACTAATCAAGCACAGACAAGGCTCTTTCAAACACGCCATTATAGGCGGTGGATAACTCCGATCAAACAGGACGAAGAGACTAAAGGCATCACCGCCTAACCCAACACCAGAAGGTGGGAAAACCACCTCTGTTATTACAAACAAAAAAGCAGACTAAAACTACAATCGGCGGTAACAACAACGCCGTTATTTGACAAAAATAAAACCAAAACAAAACGTTACAGACCCAGCAAAAACACAATCAACGGTAACAATCTGATGACGACTCCAAAAGAGGAAATCCACAGTCAAGATCGCAATCTGAAGAGCTGGAAGAGATGCCCAAGCATCAGCGAGAGGAGCCACCTTCCGCCGTTGTCCTCCGCCGCCAACCGCAGAGAAAGCCCCCCAAAGCATCCACCTTCCAACATACCTACACAGACTAGGCTCCCCCAGAAAATAGAGCCCAAAGTGCCTTCCGCCATCCCCAGTCGTTAGAGGATAACCCCCCCCCCCCCCCCCCCCCCCTCAATCGAATCTGACCATCACCTCCCAAGGCCGCATCTAACTTGGGGTTGCCGACGCACACAGAAGGGCTGAAACGGTCACCATCCACATGCCGATAACACACCCCGAAGCCCAAAAGCGTCCCTGGAAAAGCTATCAGAGAAGACGAAGTCACACGGTTCTGCAACCCATCCATGGGGCCGGGAGTCTGGAGGCCAGCCTATGGCCTTCGTCGAACTCCGGCCCTTTGAATATGCACACGAGAACGGCGTACCAAATAAAAAAGAGGGAAAAAGAGACGAAACCCTAGTCTTAAGGTACTACTATTGAAGAAAATGGTAATTTACTTTTCATATTTGTTAAGAAGTCTTCTAAAAATAATTTATGATCATTTAGGGCTTCAATATCATTAGAGGTCGTAGTCTAATAGATATATGTTGAGACATTAAAGGGCATATTCCTTTGTAACATCCCAAGCGTCTTTCTATTATAATTGAGCAGTCCTGATTATTTAATTTCCCATTGTGTATTTTCCCACTGCCGAAAGCAACTTATTAATGGATAAAATTAATCCTCTGCCTCGTCGTTCTCCAACCTCTATCCTCTGTCTACGCAGTCTAATTTTCACGCTACTCTACAAATAATACTTAATATTATAAATTTATCAATTTGATAACCTCATCTATGCAGAGGCACTTTTTTAACTGAAAAAAAAAAAAAAAAAACAAAGTGAAGGATCTATCACATTTTACATTAATTATTATTATTATTATTATTATTATTATTATTATTGTTGTTGTTATTATTATATTATTATTATTACTATTGTTATTATTATTAGCCTTTTCAGTTTTTTGGTCGCATATTGACGAGTATCATGATTCATGGTTGTGTGCTAAGAAGTGTTTTCGTAACCGAAAATAATTGGGTTAATAAAAAGCATTTTGGGATGGCTTAAATCTTAAGCTTCTCCCTAAAAGTCGATAGAACCATGATCATTTGACCAACAATTGTGTTAATTCTTAATTCTTTCAAAAACAGAAGAGCAAGCAACTTCTCGCATCTATTAGGTTTTTTTTTTTTTTTTTTTTTAGTCTCGTTTTGTTTCTCTCAATAATTATTAACAACAATAATTTTCTAAGAACCTCTCAAGTACTCTTTTTGATGAATAAGATCCTCCTAAGTTTTACTTTCCTAATAAACATTCTGCTTAAGAAAACTAGACTAATAAATTAAACTTAAACCTTATCATCTGGTATGAAAGGTTTATCTACAGTACGTACTATACTACTAATTTAATCTTTCTTTCAGATTTCCAATCATTCATCATTTCATCTTATAATCTTATTATTATTTTTTTTTTTTTTTTGTGAGGAGCGCTACTTAAGAAAATACATAAAAATAACGTTAAAAAAAAGTGGAAAAATCTCAATATTAAATTACCTAATTAAACACTTGTAGCCGAGTAGCTGACCAAGTCCCTTTCTGTGCCTTCACCTCAGTCGACTTATATGCAATTAATTAAGGAACACATATGTGATAAATACGTAATAGAATTGCCAAGTATTGCTATTCTTATCATTTTAAACTTCTTTTTATATGGGAACGGTTAGAAATGCAAACAGAGAGAGAGGCCCATGGTGATGGTGCCAAATTAATTAAATCCTTCTGCCAGGATATGCATGAACTAAAAATTAAAATAAAATCTCGATAAATAAATGTTCGATAAATTAATAATTTTGCTTAAATAATAAAAATTTTTGGTCCCGATTCGGACTAATATATTAAATTAACAATCTCATTTAATGCATAAGATAATAAGTTTTTCAACTTTCGGTCCCAATTCGAACTAATATATTAAATTAATAATCTCGCATAATGTATAAGATAATAAGTTTTTTCAAATTCTTTAGGACCCAACGAAAATATAAATTAATAATTGACAAAAAAAAAACATATATAATTCATAATATCAAAGAGTTTTTTTTCTTGAAAACTTCTATTTTCTCAATTCAACTCTTTTACAAAATATGCATCTAAAGTCATTTGTTTTTCCTTTGTACCTAAATTGAACTCAACCTTGTCTTTAATTTTTTGCAAAGCATGCACTACATCTAGTATATATTTTTCATGTTGTAGTAAGTAGTTATTTAAGGTTATTATTACTTGAAACGCCTTTTTTAAAGAAATATTTAGTATAACATAACTGTCATCTGGATCATGATCATCATCAGGGCTTATCCATTATCCCTTGAATAATCTCTTCATCAGTAGGTGATTCCATCAATGCATCACTCACTAGGATAATTCAGAAGGTGCTCAACATCCATTACATTTCTATACCATACAGTATACATCAATTTCGGGCTTCTATGCATGTACATAACAACAATTAAAATTTTTTTTCATAATGTACATGATAACTTTTGTAATTCTCCATGTACACATACCATTATCTTTGTTATGTATAGCTCCTGCATAAATCTTGGTAAAAGAAAAGGTACATTTACCGATAAATTAATAAATCATTCATTTACAGATAAATTAATAAATTATTCATTTATTGATAAATAAATAACATTTTTAAAATAATATTTTTTTTTCAGTCTCAATAATATTCATTTATAAAGGTTTTACTGTACATAGTACTTTGGTTTTCTTTCTTAATTACAATTTACACTCTAGGGGAATTAAGGAAAAAAAAACCCTAAGGTAATAGAAATAATTACCTGAAAAAGGCAGGGCAATGAAAGAAAAAAAAAAGATTAAAAAAAACCAAGGTCCTATTTGTTCCCCTTTCGAAATTATCTATTTACATTTCTCGATAAAATTAGGTTTTGTTTGCAATCTTGCTTAGGGAATGAAAATAAATGAATGAGACAAACGATTGAAAGAAAATTTTCCGTTTCTATTTTTATTTTCTAAGACATATACCGATTATATATTCTCAGAAATACAACAGACATTTCCCTTTAAAAAAAAAAGAAAAAAGAAATACAACCTACATTCTCTTTTAAAAAAAGAAAGAAAGAAAGAAAAGAAATATAACCTACATTTTCATGTTCTATATTATACTATTTTTTTTAAATAATATATTATTGTTATGAAAATTAATAAAATGCAAAATTAAGAAGAACAATTTTAAAGAGAGAAATTAGAGAGAAAGTTTTATTAATCCTGTATATAAAATGAAAAGTTTTAAAATTCTACTTATAAAAAACTTTTAACATTATTAACGGTTACTATTTACATAATACTCATTATTTTCAGTTACATTTATATAATAAGATTTATATAATAAGATTTTAATATGAACAGTAACTCCAACTAATTTATACACTAATTTTAATTGAGGTGGATAATAACTATTCATAACGATTATATTTTTTTATTTTTCATTTATTTTTCAGGTATATTTCTATTGTAATTTGTACATTTGCCACTCACTCTATGTACCTCCCGGCTTTCCATCTCTCTCGTCAAAACCCTTTCTTCCACCAACTATTTTCACTTCTCAAAGAGTCTCAAAATATCAGATACAAAATCACTCTTTTTCTCTCTACATCTCCTTGTTCTCGGAATGAATTACAAACCCGTCTGATTTCCTATAATCAGAAACCAGAGAGAGGGGAAAAAAAGAGGGAATCCCATTTTATTTCCACTATGGGGCCGTACGACTCCCCCAACTCGGCCGGCAGCACCAGCGGCAGCTCATCCTCCTCGTTGCCGAAGGCCCCAAACGAAATCGACGGCCTCCTCGCCGGCGCCGGCTACAAGGTCCGCTCCTCCGATCTACGACATGTCGCTCAACGCCTCGAACGCCTCGAGACCGTCATGTCCGTCAACTCCCCCGCCGTTGACATCTCCCAACTCGCCTCCGACGCCGTCCACTACAATCCTTCCGATATCGGCTCTTGGGTCGACTCTCTCCTCTCCGAGTTCTCTTCCCCTCCTTCTCTATCCTCTGATCTCCCTGATTTCCCCGATCTGATCAACGGGGCCGTCGCTCTAAATCAGACGGCCGGGAACGAATTCTGGCCGAATAACGCTACGCCTCAGCTGCACCAGAATATTGCCCTCCACAATCAGAACCCTCATCAGTTGACGGTGGTGACCGCGATGGAGGAAGATTCCGGGATAAGGCTGGTCCACGCGCTAGTCACGTGCGCCGAATCTATCCAGCGTGGCGAACTCGCATTGGCCGGCTCGCTTATCGAGAACATGCAGTCCCTGCTGACGCGCGTCAACACGGAATGCGGCATCGGGAAGGTCGCCGGCTATTTCATCGACGCTCTCAGCCGTCGGATTTTCGCACCGCAGGGAATTGGCTCCGCTCCCCCCGGTTCCTCCGATGCGTACGGTTCGGTCTACGAGAACGAGGTTCTGTACCATAATTTCTACGAGGCGTCACCGTACCTGAAATTCGCCCACTTCACAGCAAATCAAGCAATCCTCGAAGCCTTTGACGGCCACGATTGCGTCCACGTCATCGACTTCAACCTCATGCACGGCCTCCAATGGCCGGCGCTTATCCAAGCCCTGGCTCTCCGTCCCGGGGGACCTCCTCTTCTCCGGCTTACCGGCATTGGCCCGCCGTCTCCCGACGGCCGCGACTCGCTCCGTGAAATCGGTCTCCGACTCGCCGAGTTGGCCCGTTCCGTCAACGTCCGTTTCGCCTTCCGCGGCGTGGCGGCGTCGAGGCTTGACGACGTCAAGCCGTGGATGCTCCAGGTCAGCCCTAAGGAGGCCGTCGCCGTCAACTCCGTCATGCATCTCCACCGCCTCCTCGGGTCGGATCCTACCCGGAGTTCTCCGATCGACTCGGTCCTGAGTTGGATCCGGAGCTTAAACCCGAAAATCATGACGGTGGTTGAGCAAGAAGCGAACCACAACCAAACCGGGTTCTTGGACCGGTTCACGGAAGCTCTGTACTACTATTCCACCATGTTCGACTCACTAGAAGCTTGCTCGGTTCAGCCAGAGAAGGCGTTGGCCGAGATTTACATACAGAGGGAGATATGCAACGTGGTTTGCTGCGAAGGCTTGGCTCCAGGCGATGGACACGAGCCCCTCGGTAAAGGGGGGG
>NW_010361820.1:573490-597480 GCF_000414095.1 Morus notabilis | reverse complement strand
GTCTTGGGTTGGATGAGCCGTAGCCGACGCCAATAATCCGCTTGGGGTTATAAAATCGTAATAAATTGTAAATTTTTTTTTTTTTCTCACAATTTCATCTTGCTTTTTGAATTTCAATTTTTCTATGGTTAAATTTGCCCTTTAAAATTTTCAGCGAGAAATATTCTAATTTGGTAGGCCGCGGTAAACCCAACTAGTCATGCAGCTATCAATTTTATGGGGCCCATAATTTAGTGTGCTCCTTTTTCTTATTCAACTTTCCATAATTAGAAATGTGGTAGCTAAAAATCATTGCTATTTACTCATGTAAGATTGGATAGGTTGTTCCACACTTTACCTCTAAAAATTTGCACGTAATTCTCTTTTAGACCAAAAAATAATTAGATAAACAACTTGACATAAAAATTTAAAGTAACAAAAAAAAGTAGATAAATAATGTATCATGTTTGAATCTCAAGTTTCCATAGGTAAATTCTTGTAGGAAATTGCCAAATAGGATATGAGTTATTACTTGGGAGAAAGGAAGTAAAAAGGGCTTTTTTTTTTCTTTTTTTTTTTTTTTTTCCATTTTAGTGTCTTATTTGTCAGCAACGTCCAGTAAAGCATTGTTCATATGCATTATGCAGTCAACGCTTTCAGCGTTTAGTCGTTTTTTTTTTTTTTTTTTTTTTGCTCCAAATATTGACGTGGTCGCAAAAGGGTATATTGACTAGTATACTAGTAGCAATATCGGAGCCTTTTTCTAAACAAGGATAAAGGGAATTAAGGAATAGTTTCAAGGGTCTTACGTGGGAGATATGTTCGATTCTTTTGGCTATAAGATTGCTACCCTCTACCAGACATCAATAATTTCAGCGTATTACGTGTTTGGTGGTACCCCAGAGCACCCTTATATTGCTTCTCCTGCCCACACCTAAACATTCATATTGCTTCTACTAATCAAACTAATTCTATTATTAAAATGAATGACAAGAGATTTTCGCAACAGGAAATTAGAAGATAGATCATTGATGTCATTACCAAACTCTCGTGAGAATTCCATGAAAAAGCCTTGTAGTCTCTCTTTTTTTAACCGTTAAATTTTGAACCGTCAAATTTTGTTCGTGCAGTTATTTTTCAAAATTGGATAAAGATTGTATGTTGATATCAATACCACGGATTGTAAGAGAATTGTTTAGGAGCTTTTCAGTAATCTCGTTGGACGGCTTAAAAACATTAATTGCCGCTCATAAACATTCATCGTGAAACTTTCATTAATGATCTAAAATTAGATGAATGTGAAGTCGAAATTGAAATGTGAATAGTGAAAACAAGGTTGCTTATATATCAATGTAAAGGCAAAAGACCATAAAAAACGCCTTGTACAACAGAGAATGGTTGCATGCTTTTTCATGTGGGTCTGTCGAAGCCGTGGGAACAAGAGGAAAAAAGGCATTTATAAGCAAATGGGGACCCTACACACTCAGCGTAACTAATAATATAAATAATGAGCAGAGAGAGAGAGAGGGAAGTGAAGGAGATGAGTCACATGAGAGAGCTGTGCATTTGATATCTAATGTCACTGTGGCTGTCACTTCTTCCTGTCTTTAAAAGGGTGACTCACCTCTCAGTCTCAATCTCAGATCATCACCAGTATTCCTCATTTCCTACTCCTGTAAAATCTGCCGTTTTTCTTTTCCCCTCCTTAGGGTACATCACTTTTGTAGAAATGACAGCACTATCACCTGTGAATCTCACGCTATATGAGATCACTTTTTATTAGTGAATTAATTAATCATCACTACTAGTACCTTATAACATTACTCACTTTTACAATTTTAAGGTAGGGCATAAAAAAAAACTACTTTAAAGGTAAATTCTACAAGTGGTTCTGAATTTTAACAATTTGCCTTTTAAATTTTTAATTTTTTTAAGTTATTCTCTCAATTTTGCAAAATTATTGTAATGTACCTCATTTTAACGATGATTGTATTAAATTAATATCAAAAAATGGACGTTCGATGAAAAATTTCAAAGTCTCAATTCAAATAAAACATAAACATTTTAATTTCTTAACTTTTAATCTCCTAAATGTAATAAAAAATTTAATAAAATGGGACACATTGTAATAATTTTACAAGTTTATGGGATTAATTATCAAAATTAAAAATTTAGTGGCTAATTTGTTATACCACGATAAGTTTGGGAGGACATTATGCTAAAAACTATTAATCTTACTATAGTGCTTAACTTTTAAAACATTTTAAACTTGAGGAGTTTCTCTAGAAGGACCTCACTATCAGTAGGATCAATTTATTATAATTGGATCTAGTCAAAATCACATTAACTTGAAAAAATATGTAAAACAGATAATTGTTAATTCAAATCTGACGACTGAAAACATAAACCTTTCGGTAGTTTATTTTTTAGGATCTACCAGAGAAACTCCCTTAATTTAACTCCTAATTTTTTGGCCTCGTTCATTTCACTAATTTGATTTTTGCTATAGTAAAAAGCTCTCAAAAATAGTTATATCTAACTTTTTTACTACAGTAAAAAGCTCACATAAAATCACATATCAACTCGAATTAAAAACTCGAATCAGTGAACTAAATATGCCATTAGTTTTGTATCAGTTTTAGTCTTTTTCTGTCAGTTTGATGTTAAAAACATAACAAAATATGGATGACATTCAAGTAACATCATATTATTTTATTTTTGTGTGTCAGAATCACATACACATTCGTTGTTCTATCAGTAAAATGTTATTTTCTGTCAGCATCATATGCATATGTTGTTCTCTTTTTACTGCCCAACTGAGAAAAATGGCTAAAATAAAATAGACTCATAAATTAGGAATTAAATTTGAGTCGTTTTAAAAATTAATGATTAAAGTGAGATTGTGGATGGAACTTAAGGACTATTTATGAGCTTTATCCTTGATAAGATTATACTATGAACCCGTAAATATTCTCTCAGTTTTACACTTTTTTTATATTTGATGTGATTTTGATTAAATTTAGACCTTAGAAAACATACACTACGTTAAGGTGTATCCTACCGTAGGAAACTCATTCAAATGTCATGCTACCATGTTAGGTTACAAAGTACAATTTAAATCACTTTTCAGATATTCAAATTTCATACACTCTTAAGCTCTAAGCAATGAAATTAAAACTATCCATCGTTAAACGTAATTACGAATGGTTATTGAGAAAACAAAAGCCCGGTCCTATTTATTTTCTAATGCACTGAAAAGCGTCAATAACTTTTCTTGGCTCTAACGAGTCATATTATTATCTCAAAATAGTCTCCTCGATCTTCATATTATTAAAAAAATCAAAATTCAAACAAATGAATTTTAAAATTAGAGATTAACACAGCAGCCATTAGAGATTAGCCAATGTGTCCACTTAATAGTATTTCAGTACTCAGTGGCATTACTTCTTTTTTCCTCCTTTTTATTTTAGAGTGCATAAATTGACACCTCAACACTATGAGCAGGATTGATGGATTATTTTCTAATAGTAACATGAAACTCATAATTCTCTGATGCATACCTAATGATATAATTCTCAACACAGATAAAACTCTTGCTCATTTTTTTTTAATAAGAAATATAAGTAGCGAAAATACATAACCATGTTGATCAACATTTTTTGAGTTTGACATATAAAGGAGTTACTGATATATGTATAAATAATTCATTCAATCAAATCCGTATAAACAGTGGTCAATCAAGGGGGCGAAAATGTTGGGCTACTTGTTGTGTGACATATAAAGGAGTTACTGATATATGTATAAATAACCTATTTTTTTTTTAAATTTTTAAATTTTTGTTTATACACTAATTTTTTCTTGTGATATATATCAATTCCGATAATGAATAATATTGAGGTTTAAATCAACACTGTAATTATAGTCATACACGTGGATAACATTTGAAGAAACTGGTCGACTCTATTATTTTCTTATAAAATCCTTAACAGAATAACAACTCATTTTATTAAGAAGACTAGAAAAATTAAAAGTTTTTTACAAGCTTTTTTTTTAATTTTTTTTAAATTCATAGAAAATTCTGAATTAATATTCTTAATAAAGAAAAAAGAAAAAAGAAAAACGGTGGCCGGGTGGCCCATTTCGACAAGTCATCGCTGGTAGTTGCCTTTTTCTTCTTCTTTTTTTCCTCATTTTCACGTGATCCCGTTACGGAGCTGCCTGGCCAAGTTGGGGTGGGGACAGTAGCATGGTGGCCCCCACATTTTGAATTTTTTCATTTAATTATTTTGGGGACCACCTCCTTAAACTCCTGACTGAACCTAAGCAAAGCTAATAACCTCTACTCTACTACTCACTACCCAGCTGCAGCAGCAGCAGCAGCATATTCACGTATCAGTTTTCTCCCACGTGTCGACAATGATATTACCTCTTTGGTTTTCTAAATTTTTATTTTATTTTATTTCTCTTTTCTTCTCTGTCCCTCCTTTTCTTCCGGGTCAATTTTTCTGTGACAGAGACTCCTCTTAAATTAAGGAGCAAGATGAATGAATGACCCATCAACTTACTGGGCCCCCCACCTACTGACTAGGAAAGATGTGGACCGTTTGATGTCTACGTCAGATTATATGATGGTCGATTAATTAATAATATATCTTATGACCCGTTCTTTTCTCTAATTCAAGTTTAGAATTTGAGTTTTGTTACGGTAAAAAATTCTCACACAACATCATATCTCAACTCAAATTAAAAACTCAAATTAGCGAACCGAACGGGCCCTATGATGTTTAAAACGTAACATTCGTTACTCTTAATTTATAAATAAATTATAAAAAACTTCCTTTGCTAGGACTTTTATTACGGTTGAGAATTCGTGTATAATTGTAGTACGATACGATTAGAATAAATATAAACGTAACACGATTAATAAATGCGTTAAAAATCTAAATACAAATATAAAACGTTTATTGTACGGGTAACATGACACAACACGTGAACACGTTTATTAAACAGACTGACGGATTGATACGAATATAACACATTTATGACCCAACTAATAACAATGGTGGATTTTTTTAATCAACAAAAAGTGGTGAAATTTTATTTTATATTTTAAACTACTATTAATTAACTGCTAAATATAATTTATAGTTAAATCAAGCAAGCATATGACAACAAAAACATAAAATCTCTAAATCTTCATAATAATTACCACATACAAAAATTATCTAAATACCAAATATATATGATACTAGTAGATTATCATATATAAACGTATTAACCGTGTTAAGCGGACTAGCCCAACTCCTACCTATTTATTTTCGTATTATTCGTGTCAACCCATTAACGTCCTAATTAATAAACGTGTGCCCAAATTTATTTATCTCGTATCATTTTCATATCGTGTTATCATGTCGTACTTGAAATTACAGTACCTACTTTTAATGAAAATTGATACATAATCAGTACATAGCACGTAACATAATAATGTATTGGCAATTCTATTATATGTGAAGGTAATATAACTTAAAAGTTCTTATATTTTTGAAAATTCTAATTGTTAATAAAAAAAAAAAAAACTAAAAAGCCCTTAGAAAATTTTTAAATTAATAATCTCTCCTTTAACTCTCATGTCGCTATATGGAGGAGCTAATAAAATAATTTTTTATTTAATTATTCAACAACCCTCATTCTTTATGTGATATTTATTTATTTTTTGTTAAGATTCTAATTGAAAGAATTTTCTAAAATAATATTCTTTGCACGATGGAACGAATATTTGAACATCGCGAACATATTTTATAAAGATCTTAATTGTGAGAAATTTGTTGTAATTTTTTTTTTTTGCTACTCAAAAAAAGGATCTGATGGTGCACTTCATATCTCCTAGCCTCTTCAGTTATAAAAGTAATCCCGGGGACTACCGAGTATATGAAAAGGGCCTAAACTAGTCTCCTACTGAGCATCTAATCAGTTTTTACTCCCCTCCATCTTGTGGGGCCCACGGGTGCCCGTTTAATTTTTCACAAAGGGCAGGACAATAACGCGCGAGTACGGAGTATTGAACTCTCAGAAAATAAGTAAAGGAGACCTAATAAATGTATCCTTACCACTACACCATTCGGTGGAGAGAAAAATTATTGTAATAAATCCTAAATGATTGAACTTCTCTTCCTATCAATCTTTTTCATTAAATAAAAATATGGTAATAGTAATCTGAACAAAAGAATTCATGTATCGGAAATCATTGAATTTCGCTTGTAATGCCTATGAATATTGGTGAAGCGAAAGAAAAATATCAAATACATTAGAGCGTTCATATTCTAAAAGATAAAGATTATATTTTTATGTTGAGTTTTGGGGCAAATAACGAAGTTTTTTAGTATGCCTTTTTATTGGTAAGATTTGATTTCTAATTATTACATCTTATTAAAATCATATAAAATTAAAAAAAATACAAAATAGAAATATTTAATACAAATTTAACGATTAAAAGTAAAAAATACTATTAAAAAAATTTCCTTATTTATCTATTTGATTTGGCGTTTAAAAAAATGGAAAAATTCAAAATTTGGAAAGAAAAAATGAATAGACTAGAGTTGTCAAAGGGAAATGAATGAAGAAAGAAACGCATAAATGGCTTAGGCCCTCATTTAACCTAAACCGTAAATTTGTCAACTGCTTGGCTTTTAAGGGTTGAAGCTTGACTCATTGTCTAGTTGACTGTGGCAGCTTTTCCAATGTTTCGGGCGATATAGAGTGTAGCCAAAAAAAGGCTATGACTATGAGTTTGATAGTGAGACCTTAACATCCCTTGTGTTTCCAAATTCCAATAATGTTATAGTACACTCTTTGTGTTAAATATTTGTTTAATTAATAGTGGCGTCTTAAATATTTTTTTTATTATTTTCTTCGTATATTAATAGAAATACGTGTGAGTTTAAATTTTTATTTCTTACTATTAATTAATATATGTTTTAATTAAATAATTATATTAGTTAAAAGACTATTAATAAAAAATAAGAAATACAAATCTAAATTCAGTCATTTTCACTAGAATAATCTCAAAACCGTTCACTGATTATTTTAATCGTCGTGATTTAATCAAATGGTCAGTGTGAGTGGAGAGGTTTTTAAGGGATAAGAGGATAAAAGGAAAAGTTGACCGGTTTGTAACCGGTTAATTACTGATGTTTAACTAACAAGTATATCGTTCCTTGTAATAATTATACAACCAAAATCAAACTGAAACCCTTATGAAAAAAAAAAAAAAAAATCAAACTGAAAAGACGTATGACCTCCATAATTGAATTTATAATGTTTGTGTGGAGGTGGTTTTTTCGTGCTCCTTTTGGTCCAAATTTCTCGATGATTTAAGTAGTGAGGATTAGAGCTGGTAGAAATTTTTGAAGAATTTTGTCTTTAAATAATAAGGGTTAATGTTACAAATAATCCTAAACTTTATTCTCAATCTTACTTTAATTCCTAACTTTTAGACTTTGCAAACTTATCCTTGATCAATCAATTTTTTTCAATTTGTCATTTTCATCAGTTAAATATTAAAAATAAGATTTAATATGTACACGATGTTGATGAAAAATAGCATTTTGTTGATTGAACACGGAACACACACATGATTTTGATGCAAAAGGTAAAATAAAACTTTGCTAAGTGAATATCACTCTTATGTTGTTTTGTTTTTCATACTTAACTGGTGAAAACGGTTAAAATTAAAACAAACTAACAAGTCAAAGATAAGTTTAATATGTTTCAAAAGCGTTCCGGACTAAAATAAGATTGATAGAAAAATGTCAGAACATTTTTGGGATTAACCCAAAAAATAATAATTTAAATTTTCTTAGGTTCTAAAGTGAAAAATACTTATGATTCAGAGACTACAAGTGTAATAACTTTTTTTTCTTTGTTGAAATTTGAGGTAGGGTGATGTGAAATTCTACACGTTATGAATGTTGTAGCTAGGTGCGAAATTAGCACTTGATTTTTACATTTTTAATTGTTCATATCCTTACTTATTTGGTGCTTTCACGTCAGAAATATATTTAATTAATCTCCATGTTGGACATGTTTTCATGTGCTCTGCTCTTTTAGCTTCTTGGTGAGTTGCTTCTGCAATTTCTTCATTAGTTCAGGTTCAATCTATAGGCCTTTCAGTTACTTCTACAACGAAATATAAAACTTAACCACCAACCAATTTCAGGATAACATGCTGCATATATATGTCTGTATTATTTGCTTGGCAGTCAATAGTATGTCTAGAGCTTGTTTAGTAAGAGGAAAAAGTGGAAGAACGAAAAAGGGCGATTAGTTAATAGAATCCTAATTATTCGATAGGAGTTAAAAGAGGTGTAAATAAATTAGGAGAGGAATTTTGAATTTTTCCCATATTTTAATCATCTTAATCTAAAAAAAAAAAAAAAAGAGATAAAATTATTTTGATACATTTTGTTATAGCGAAACATCTCACTCATACTCTGTTCCATATCTCTGAAGAAGAGGTGGGCGCAAAAGCCTCTTCTGGATCTTGATCCGAAAGTGATGATGCATCCTCTTGGAACAATGGTCTAGCCCCACGGACTAGTCGTTTAGTAGTCTTACAGAGTGGTTACTCAATGGTCCAGTTGTTTAGCCCTACTAGCGGAGGCCAAGATGCTATTTTGATCTAAGTGGTCTTAGTCTGTGTCCCGTACTAGGAAGCATTACTCCTCTTTTCATTCCAAATTCAAGAATACGATCGATACGATTGATTGGTCTGTGTGCTTCTCTTATTACTTTTTTGTATCCCCTTATTCCTTGGATACAATTCAATCCTTCTACAGCCAAATGTCAATTTGTGGAAAGCCTTCAATGGCTTGCTTATGAAAACATCCATTTTTATATGGGTATAGACGGTATCTCTTTCTTCTTCGTGATATTGATCACATTTTTGATCCCCTGTGCTAAAACCTTTTCTCAAGATATCTTCCAAACGGTTGGGGTTGTTGCTCCGGATGTTGTTCCCCCGGTGTGAAACCAGTTGGTTCCGTAGTTTTAGAATTCTGCTGATCCCAAGTACTCCATCTCCATCATTGCATATGATTAATATTAAAAAATCCAATCCAATCCAATCATTAAAAATAAATAAATGCATTGTTAAGGAATTAAATCTATCTTTTTATGACTTATTTTTAATTATGCAAGTTGATTAGTAATATATCAGGACTGTAGCCTATCATGTTGTAACTAACTTGACAGCTGGCTAACCATGAGTGGTTAGAAGTCTAACTCTGATTAGTGCTTAGTTTAGCTTAGTTTATTTTAAATATAAATAAGCTGTGTAACAGAGAGATTATTATTCATTCAAGAAAAGACTAAGGGCCCGTTTAGTTCGCTGATTCGAGTTTTTAATTCGAGTTGAGATGTGATTTTATGTGAGAGCTTTTTACTGTAGCAAAAAAGTTAGATTTGATTGTTTGTGAGAGCTTTTTACTGTAGCAAAACTCGAATTCTAAACTCGAATCAGCGAAATGAACGGGGCTAAATCACTTATGTACTCTTTACTTTTGGGATTGAATTCTGGCGAGAGAAAGTAGAGAGGGAAACTGAGACGATTTGGGAAAAGCTGGGTCAAAAGCTTTGTAATTCTCTGTGTAAGTGGTTTTGTAAGAGATCTTCGAGTGTGTCATTGTTCTTCATCTGATAGTGGATTTGCTAGGAGGGTTTCTCCTGCACCTTGGATGTAGGGTTCTTAGAGCCTGAACCAAGTAAATCCCTGTGGTTGCTTCTCTGTTCTTGTATGATTCTTGGTAAATATTTCAACGTCATTACAACATATTTGCTGCATTTCATCTTAAAGTTTTGGTAGTAATCGAGTTCAATCCACAAATTTTTCATTTTGTTAGAATAAGCAGTGACCGAGAGAGTACCTTGCTTGGTTGCACGAATTTTTGTCTTAATTTCATAGACCAAGGTTGCATCATGAATCTTTGAATAAGGCTGCTTTACAGTATCCCAGATGTCTTTTGACGTGGGCAGGAGCATAAGGTTGCCACTAATCTCGGGCTGCATCGAATTCCAAAGCCATGTCATGATTGACGAGTCTTTTAAATCTCAAGCCTCAAACTTTGGATCATCATCCGTCGATATGGGACCTGTCAAATGACTCAACTTGCCTTTTCTTTTAAGGAAGGTTCTAACTATTTGGAACCACACTAGGTAATTTTGGCCATTGAGTTTAAATGAGGGTTGCAGGTTTTGGTATTCACCTGTTTGTGGCTGTGAAATTTGAGTTGAATCAGATTCGTTGGCAGGGTTTGGGTTGACATTTGTGGTATTGTTGCCGGTTTATGAGATTTTTGACATTTTTTGGGGTGATTAAAGGCTAAAATGGCAGTGATTTTATTTTCTCTCAGCGGAAAGTCGTGTGTTGCTCTGATACCATGAACACAAATGTTTCGATTAATTTTATTTTAAAAAAAAACTTACAACTATGTATAGAGTACATGGAGTATTGAGCTATTTTAGTATACAACCTAAACTACGAAACTTTTAATTACAAAAGAATCAAAATTGATTTCTGTAATTACAGCCAATTATCCTATCAATCACAGCATGCATTAACTCGGTAAATCAGTAAATTATTTCCCTAAGAATATGAGTTAACGAATCTTGACAGATTCGTCAACAAATTCCAACTCCAATTCATATCGAACTCAAGTGAGTGAAAGGTGAACTGCCAGAAGATCAAGCTGCCTACATGAAGTATGTCCCCTTACTCGAATGTTGTAGGGAGCTTAATGTATGTTATTGTTAGGATTTTATTAGTTGGCATGTTTTGGAATTGGGTTGTACAAAATTTAAAAACATGGTCAAGTTCATGATTGATGTAGATTCAGATTTTGAGGTGATTTTAGTTGCTAATTGCTCCAAATTTGGAATGATTTTGTTGATGGAAATCAATATTTGGAAGGACATTTCAGAGAAGATTTGGAAGATTTGATTGACATATTCAAATTAGGAGATTTGCAGATTTGTTCGAGAAAATGTGCTCATATGGAAAAATGATTTGCTGCATAATTTATTTGAAGAGATTTGAATAGATATCTTGGATATACTTAATTTGGAGTGTAAATGGTATTGATCTTGGTGCCAAAGTAGTATATACTGTATGTGCTTTATAGGTAATATGTGTGTGTGCAAACTAAATCTAGCCTATTAAGAAGGATTTAAAATTGGCTATCAGATTGATTTGAAAAAGGATTGAATTGGCGCTTGACCTAGATTACACATGAATTATTGTTATATATATAGCATATGGGTGTACGTGAGTTTCGTAGCCTTGGAAGTGAGAATATTGGGCTTTTATGTTTTTGTGATTTTAAAGCAATTCAAGGCTGCCTATATGAGGGGTGCTCTTATAGAGAATATTTGCAGAAGAGAAAGTTTGTGATTAATGAGCCTTTGAGTGTTGATTGAAGATCGTCTTTCGGGAGAAGGATTAGAAGCTTTCGGGAGAAAGCGCACTGCCAGCCGAAGGGATTTCATCATGCAGTTTTGAAGACGAGTGGTGCTCGCTGGACAATATCATTAAGAAGATTTGACACGGTGGTGACAACATCAAGGAGGGAGTCTTTGGGTGTATAAGTCCGATTGGTGTTTGTAAAGCCTTTGATCTTAGTGGATTGTTCACTGTCTGGGCGTGGCCCCACAGAGTAGGTGTGCGCACCGAACTGCGATATCATTTTTCTGTGTCCTTTATGTTTATGTATTATTTTCCTGCATTGCTGTTTTGCTAGTTTAATTTCATATTTTCTTTTAAAACAGTGTTACAATAAAGTGTTATAACACTGTCTGTGACACCAGCGACAAAAACGGACCTAACAGTTATGATTGGCACTCGACCAGTTATTGCATATGAGGTTTGCCTTGTGAGCAGATTTATGAGTAATCCTTCAAAGGAGCATTAGAATGTTGTTAAGTGCCTCCTTAGATACTTGAAAGGCTCCTCTGATGTTGGTTTGGTGTACAAATCAAGGAAAGAAGGTGGAGCTGTGATAATGGGTTACTGTGACTCAGATTATGCTGCAAATATGGACAAGAGAAGGTCAGTTTCAGGGTATGTGTTCACTTTTGGAAGAAATGTGATAAGTTAAAAGTGGAATCTTCAACACATTGTGGCCTTATTAACGACATAAGCAGAGTACGTGGCATTGACTGAAGCTATATGGCTTCAAGGAATCACTAAAGAATTAGGAATCAAGGAGCATACTGCTGAGGTTTATTGTGACTTACAGAGTGCAATACACCTGTCAAAAAATCTTGTATTTCATGAGAGAACGAAACACATAAATGTTAGATTGCACTTTGTGAGAGATATAATTGCACAAGAGACAATCAAAGTTGAGAAGATATCAACTTTGGTTAACCCAGTAGATATGCTAACTAAGGACATTCATGTGAGTAAGTTTGAGCAAGGTTTAAGCTTGCTCAACATGTTGCCAACTTGATTGTTTTAGTGATTCGCAGGCCTCTTAAACAATTCCATTATCAAATCAGAATTAAGGTGGAGTTTGTTAAGGAATTAACTCTATCTTGTTATGACTTATTTTTATTTATGCAAGTTGGTTAGTAATAGATTAGAACTGCAACCTATTCTATTATAACTAACTGGACAACTGGCTAATTATGAGTGGTTAGAAGTCTAACTCTGATTAATCCTTAGTTTAGCTTAGTTTATTTAGAATATAAATAAGCCGTGTAATTGAGAGATTATTATTCATTTGAAAAAAAACTGCACTTACGTAGTCTTTACTTTTGGGATTGAATTCTGGTGAGAGAAAGTAGAAAGAGAGAGAAACTGAAAGGATTTGGGGAAGGCTGGGTCAAAAGTTTTGTAATTCTCTGTGTGAGTGGTTTTGTGAGAGATCTTCGAGTGTGTAATTGTTATTCGACTGATAGTGGATTTGTTAGGAGGGTTTCTCCTGCACCTTAGATGTGGGGTTCTCAGAGCCTGAACCAAGTAAATTTCTGTGTTTGCTTCTCTGTTTTTGTATGGTTCTCGGTAAATATTGGTCTTGTTGATCACATGCATAGATAGTAAAGAAGATACAACTGATCTCAGTGACATAAGAACTATAATTTTTACATGTACCACAAGTTGTTAGTACGAGATTGGATCTCATCGGCGCTGAAATTGTTCTCGTCCCACAGAACGCGGTAATGAGCAGGTCGGCTTGTCCCCTGCCGGCTGCCAATGCCAATTTTCACTGTAAGAATGTGCTCAATATGCAACTCTTCACAAGAAAACTTCTTTTCTATTTCGTAGCACTTTTTTTTTTCTTTTTCTTCTTTTTGAAATACTTTAGAATGGAGTATCGTTGACCTGCATGACTGCACATGTAGAAGGCAAACTCAGTAGGATGACACATCTTAGAATCCACCACTGTACCTGCATTTGGGAAATTCAAAGTAATTAGAACTTTTAAAACTAGACGGAAATTGCATTATCACACCAAGCTGGAATGCGATAATAATCATCAGAGCGATAATAATCATCAGAACCAATAATTTGTGGTTACTAAACTTATTTGTTTAATTTCTCCCGGGAAAAAATGTATCTTCAATAACTTGGACATATTTATATCCTCGCTATTAAAAACTAAAGAAGAAAATGAAAGAAAGAAGAGAATAAAAAAAAAAGTTCCTTGATTTGACTTTTTAATTCGATTTGAGATGTGATTTTATGTGAGAGTTTTTTTACTAGTTTTTTTACTGTAGTAAAAAAAATTAAATGTAACTGTTTCTGAGAGCTTTTTATTGTAACAAAAATTGAATTCTAAACTCGAATTAGTGAAATGAACGTGATCTTAAAAGTGTTTTGAAAATGTGCGGACATTTATGGACTAGGAGAAAAGATTAAATTCACCAATAAATAGGACCATTAATAGATCCCATATAAATACAAATTACAACTACAGAATCCCGCAAGTTACATAATACCAAAAAATCTTCTAAAAGCTAGAGATTTTTAAATTTGAAATTTAATATAAATAAGTTTAAGACTATTGAGTTAAGAAGTGATTTTATGTGAGAGTTTTTTACTGAATAAAAAAATTAGATGTGATTTTTTATGAGAGTTTTTAACTGTAACAAAATTGAAATTGAAAACTCAAATTAGTAAAATGAAAGGGGTCAAAATGTTAACTTTAACAGAATTATTATCGGGTAAGATATTCCCACTCTTGTCACTGCTACTTCTGTCACTGTGATTGCTTGCAAAGTGTTTGGTGTGGTGCCTTTTTTGGACCACAATGAATTTGACCGGAGGCTGGTAAGTAGGTTCTAGTGATGCACATGCCTAGACAAAGGGCATTTTTGAAACAAATATAATTTTAAGTCAATAAACAGACCTTGCGAATGTCCCTCACTCACACCATCCCTATACACAATCAGAAAACCTTCAACATTAGTGATCTGTACGGCCTTATTTTGAGTATGGAATTTTGACTTTTACCCTGGAGCACCTGTAAAAGATTATCCCTTTTTTTTTTTTGTCCAGTGGCCTTCTTAAATGAAAGTACTGCAGAAATACATAATAGTTTGCTTACACTGAATTTCAGCTCTGACAATGAAAAAAAAATCATATAAACACTCTAAGACTAGTTATCGCTGAATAATAGAAAAGGGATCAGTGATGTTCTCACAGCCTCACTCAAGGGACTACAAGTGGGACAAAAAGGGACCAATCTGTCAATAATTCCGAGAGGTTCATGTGCGTCAAACACACAACCTCACTTTTTTAGTGGACTAAGTGCAAACATCAAGAATCGAACCTCGAATGCGAGAGAGAGCCCTAGAGCGATCATCCCTTGTCGCTATGTGACCACCTCCAGTGGTATCTTAAAGATTAGTTAACATTAACTTGTTACTAAATGATTTATGCAAATACGAGCAAAGAGATGTTTTACAAGTATTTCTGCCAAATAAGGCCAAAAAAAAGCTTCCAATAAGCTCTGCCAAAGAGACCCTAAATAGTGAAATTCTTTACAAGTATTTCTTTCAACTACATTATAGTTTGAGCTCAAGTTCTAAATGTCATTGTGATAAAGCATTTGAAACAAGAGAGAAACCACTTGTACTTGTCGTAATCATATTCAGATTGCACAAAACTTTTATAGAAATTTGCATACCATATAAAGAGCCATTAAGCAACTCAAAATCTTTCCCTTCAAGTTGATTTGCAGCAGCATAACATACATATTTTAGGGCCTTCTTTACCTGATCAGGCCTGGCTGAATATATCGGTATCATGGGATCACGGCTAAATTCCTGAGAACAAATGTCAATGTTATTAGATCCGAACATAGGTAACTTGTAAAGATGGCTTTATATACAATTACAAATATTATGACACAAGACAGCTTTTACCATCCTGGAGATTTGGCACATTTGAACCAATTGTCGACAGAAATCCTGAGCGGTGCTCTCTTGGATGCTTCTTGTGAAGTTGATACAAGCCCAATATCTTACAGTGTCTGAATTTTATGGGAAAAGTAATAATTTATTTTATTTTATTTAGACACATTAACATGAAACCCTGGTTTTGAAATTCAATAACTTCTATTTTGAAATCCTTGACAAACCTTGTTCATCATATTCCACTTGGCCAAGTCTTGGCAAAAATTCTCTCTTTTCCATTGTCATGATACTGCAGCTATTATAAACGGTTTGTCACAATATATAAGGTTGAAATATGGAATGAAATAGAAAAATGGATCCTGAAGATAATAATTACCCATGGATCCGGAAGGACCCTTGCCTCGACAGGCACAAGCTCCGTCGGTGTCTATTTGAATACCAAACTCTTTTGCAAAGGGATCTTCCCCATAGGAATTTTGGTGAATTGTCTGCAAAACACTAGATAATTAACTTTCGAATTGGTGCTCAAATATTAAAATTGTTTACTTATAATACTATCAAGCAGTGGAATAACAGTTTATGGAGCTGCTTATTTGAAGGATACATGAACCAGTAAAATATCAGATTCTTGTTCATGGGGTCTTTGGCATGAAACTTTGAGCAGAGAAGTAAGCTGCTTTTCATTAAGTTCTTTTGTGTATCTTTTAGCAAAAAAAAAAGAAAAAAAGTTCTTTTGTGTATCTCTATCCTTCAACTCTCTTGCAAGCCTGGAAACAAGAATCACAAGAAAAATTCACAAGAAAAGAAGCTTGATTTGATTGCTAAAAACAGAAACACATTGAAATTTTGTTGACAAGTCCCTAGACATTGAAATTTTGTTGACAAGTCCCTACCTCCATTGGCAAATGGTTCACCTTGGTTTCCAACTTGCAGGCAAGGTAGATGAGAATATTGAATGGTGTATTCATACATCTCTTAGAAGTAATCGACAACCGATTTCGTGGTCATTTTCTCATCAACTGGGAACCTGTAAAGTAAAAGAAAGGATAAGAAGAATACACAAGAAACTCAATCATCTGATAGGAAAAAGAAAAAGAAAGCCAATTTCTGATTTAAAACATACACAAGCTCTCTAGTAGGTTGTGATGTCAACCCTGAAATCTGGTATTTGCTATGAAAATTCTCTCGATGCGTGACTTCAACTTTGACACCTCTAAGGGCCTTCTTAACCTGCAGAAACTCAGCTATGTGACTAAACACGACACGATCTGAATGTACAAAAAGTACTATTTGATACCGATTGTATTACCTTATCCAAAATTCGGTCAACAAAATCAATCACTGGGAGTGGTTCTGTGAAAGCAGTTGATGCCACATGAGCATTTGAAAATGAACAAAAGAAAAACATGTACACATAGTCAAATTTGGTAATAAAATTATAAATGGATGATACTAAAGCCACTAAAATGATACAAAAATCTCAAGTCTAGAAAAGTCCCACCAATATTGAGTGACAATCCCATCTGAGTAGGTCTTATACTCCGGTAGAATCCTCTCCAAGATTGCAAGCCACCGCCAACCTGCTGCGGTTTCTTAATGCAAGGAGAATACAGAAATCTTCCAACTGTTTATGTACCTAAACAACCAGATTGAATTACACTAACCTTAAAAGACCCTTTAAGGAAATTAAAACTAAAAAAATGCTTTAAAAAGAAGAAAAAAAAAAACAGATAAGTTGAACCTCTGAGCCGTGAGTTCTTTTAGGACTATATCAATTATGCTAAGCGCTTTTTGAGGGGTATCAACTTGTTTCCCAGCGAGCAAGTCGCGCAATTGGTCCATACAAGTAGTAGCCGCAAACTTCACTTTCACTTCAAATTCTCTTTTCCTGGCCAAAATTCACACAAATCCAATACTTAAACCAAACTTCCCTTTACTTTTCTTTTTTTTTTTTTTAATCATTTGGTCAAATGTGTTACCTCTTATTGTTTGTCTCCTGATGATCATCCTCATTGGCATCCAAACTTATTTCAAAAACTTTTGAAGTAAAGGACAGAAGCCCAGCTGTGTAAAGGTTTTCTCCTCCATCAAAAACAGGAAGTCTCTACCAATCAAGTTGCTCTCTTTGTTTTACTTCACCAAGTTGGATATGACTTTAGGGACTATTTCAACCTGAAATCAGCCAAAACAAGAATTAACTTTTTGAACTCTATATCTTTTATCAGAGTAAGTTTTTCAGCTATATCTTTTTGAACTCTATTTCAACCTGTTATCTCTGCAAGGAAGTGATTGGCTTTAACCATGCACTTTGTTCCCAGTTGGCCATATCCAGGTCTTCTGTGGAATGTTTTACTCTTACTATAAGAACCATGAGAAAACACTTCAGAAATATGATTTTCATCTTGAAACTTCTCTACTTCTTTTAATCTTTTTCTTCTTCTTCTTTCTCCTTTTTTCTTCTTTGTAGTAATGTTTTCTTCATCTTTCAAGCCGTTTTCATGGCTAGGCTTCATTAGGGATACGCAATTATGCATGAACGTGAACTGTTCTTCTCTGAGCACCTTGTTTGCATGTGGGAAACTGTAGAATCCAAAGATCAAATGTAACGTGGTTCCTTTTGAGAACCGAACACTTAATACAAACGAGACACTCACACACACACGCATGTTATATATAAATATATATATATATATATACATATATATAGAGAGAGAGAAAGAGAGAGATGACAAAAGTTGGAAAGAGAATTCGTGTCATGATTCGAATCATAGTTCGTAACTCGCTACAGTATTCTTTTCTTACAAAAAACTCACATAAAATAAAAATAATTCTACATCATAGTTTGAACCAAACGTCCTATGCACGTTTACGTGGGGGATATCTTTGAACGTACGGTGCAACAAATATTGCTTTTTCAAAAGAGAAAGGGGGTCAATAGAAGAGAGTCTTATAGGGAATTTTGAAATGTGGTAAGCATTGTAACGGCTAAAATCTGGGAAAGAAAAAACAAAAAAAAATGAAAAAAAAACAAAACAGAACACAGAGATAGCATCAAATCTCGACAGTGGTTTCCCCCATGGGTGGAACCTCAGACCTCCCTCTAGTTAGAGTTAATTTTTAATTGTTAAATTTAATTAAATTAAATACAAAATAGATAAATTTTAATATAAATTTACTCGCTAAAAATAAAGATTTAATAATAGTTTATTTTTTATAGTCCTACTAAAATAACTCCCTACATATTTATATATGGCTAATTTTGAACCGTTATATCTGATTAAATTAAATTACATCAGATTAAAAAATACAGAATAAATAGATTAAAATATAAATTTGCTGGCAAAAATAGAGATATATTAATAGTTTATTTTTTTATAAGAAAAAAATGATATAAAGGGTAAATAAAAAATTATGTAAGATGTTTATGTTAAGAGTAAAAAAGTTAAAATTAATACCTAATTCTTTTCACTATTCAATTTCTATTGTTACAATATTTTTTCTTAAAAAATTTAAATTTATTTTTTTATTACAATATTTTACTCTCACATGTTTAAGTTGTGAAACAATCATGAAAGTTATAGGACATGACAAAAACATGATAGGACGTTTTACACATAGACTGTTTATTTTTCACCTAAATTACGTAAACATCTCATTAACTAGGGATGGCAATCCGGATAGTGACATGACGACATGACTCGAAACCCACACGAAATTAGCGGATTTAGGTTTACTATAAATGAGTTTAGGTCATAATTGGGTTGACCCGATTAAGACGATTAATAAATGGGTTGGGTTAGGGTTGACCTCCTAACACGAAGTGACACGAATTGACACGATTAACTATGTGTCATCTGCAATCTAATGATATGTAATATAATATGAAAGTTTATATGATATATTAAATACAAATAATGTTAATTTTAATATTTGTAGGTAAAATTCATTTATTTTTCTTAAAATAAAAGATAAATTGACTAATAAATATGTTAAACTTGTATTGACCATGTTAAATAAGTTATTATTATATTAATTATTTATTTAATATATTAATTTAAACGGGTTAATTAACACGATTAATAAATTAGTCATGTTTGGATTAACATTTTTAACACGTTTAATAAAGATGTCATGTTTGAGTTGATGTTTTCTAACACGATTAATAAACAAGTTGATACAAACACGACCTACTAACATAAATTGCCACCCTTACCGTTAACAAAAAATCTTTTGTGAAAAGCGTTTAGTTAAACTTATTAAAAAAAAGACGTTTAGTTTTCAGAAAATTTTAGGGGTTGTTCTTTTGTATTTTTGAGTTAGGGTGATTTAAGTGATGATCTTGAGTTGAGTTTAAGTTATAACTTGAGTTGAAGTTGCAACTTGAGTTTGTGTTTGGATGTGCACATTTGAGTTATGATTTGAATTGAGAATCTTTTTTAGTCCCCGTTTATTTCACTGATTCAAATTTAGAATTCGAGTTTTGTTACAGTAAAAAGCTCTCAGAAACAGTCACATCTAACTTTTTTTTTCTATAATAAAAAGCTCTCACATGAAGTCACATCTCAATTTGAATTAAAAACTCGAATCAACGAACTAAACGGACCCTTGTGTTTGGACGGGTCAAAACTTAAATTTGTATTTAGATAGTATTTTAATAAAAACTTAATGGTGATGAAAAATTTTAATAGGGTATATGGATGAGGTTTTATTCATCTTTTCGTTGTGAATACATAGAAAAAAAATCATCTTAATCAGAATTAAAACGAAAAAGTTATGACATTTTTAAGAATAGAAAAAATATTGTTCATTAACTTGAGTTCGAGTTGAAGGAAAAATTTGAACTCGAGTTTAGCCTCAAACTTGAGTTCAAACTCAAGTTCAAACTCGAGTTCAAACTCAAATTTTATAAAAAAAATATGAACTTAAATAAAATTATAACTCGAGTTTAAATTTTTTTTTGAGTTTTATTGCAAAAGAATAACCCCATAATTTTCAGAAAGATTAACATCCCTTTAGTTAGTCTGACACAAACATAAACAGAAAAATGTAGTTTGACCGTAACAATATTTTCTAAATGGTGCCCCTCCTTGCCTCAGAAAATGATTTTTGTTGCATTTAATGGCTAAAAGTGATTTTTTTACCTTTATTTAGTCGATACAAATGAGGCAAGTAATTTTTGTCCCCTCACAACTATAATTTACACTCTAATGGTAAAATAATTACTATTATAGATTGACCGCTGAGATTGCTTAGAATTTCAGCTAATAAAGTGACAACGGGGTATTAATATAGAATTTTTTAATCAATAAAGTATCTTTGTAAAGAAAACACAAAAATGCCAGTCTAGTTCTCTCAATAAAATATTTAAACATTGATAGCAATGGCATGATTTACTTAAAGATCACCTAGCTTTTAAGTTCAAAATGAATGAAACATAAATTATATCTAATAAAAATGTCCAAGGACATCGACAGTGCTAAGTACCATCACTAATAAAATTGTGCTTAGTATCGTTGGTGCCAAACAACATTGTTCGGGCAGTGTCTGGTGAAGATTGTGCTAAAGGATATGTGGATTTTGATTATGCAGGGGACTTAGATAAAAAGAGATCTCTCACTGGTTATGTGTTTTGTCTGTTTGGGAACACGATAAGTTGGAAAACAACTTTGTAGCATATAGTTGCTCTTTCAACAACAGAAGCTGAATATATTGTTGTAACAGAAGCAATAAAGGAAGCTTTGTGGATCAGAGGATTGATAAGTGAGTTGGGTATTGAACAGAAAACAATTGAGGTGTTTTGTGATAGCTAGAGTGCTTTTCAACTGTGTAAGAATAAAGTTATTTTATAAAAGAATGAAACATATTGATGTGAGGTTGCATTTTATTAGAGATATCATTAAAGATGTAGTGGTCAGAGTGATAAAGATTCACACTTCTAAGAATCCTGCAGATATGTTAACAAAAGCATGTTCCTAATGCTAAGTTCAAATGTGTTTGGATTTATTGCAAACGTGAAAAATCAATATATGTTTCATGAAACAAACATATATTGATATTGTTAGTGTAGAAAAGCAAAGCAAACAATGACGAAACACAGAAGTACTAAAACACGAAAAGGACTAAAATACATAGCAGCTAGCTAGCTAGCTTCAATGGCCACACAAGTATATAAAATGGCACGCATACATATATATATGTACATACATTTATATATATATATATGTATATATATATATCTGTGTATGCAGAGTTTGCATGATCAGTCTTAGGTTTGGATCTTATTTTCTATTAAGTGGACAGGGCACTGTGATACAACTTGGCCCATGCCAATGGACTCACCAGTCTCACTACATGAGAGCACCAGTAAAGCGGAAGTTAACCCAGAGTTGGATTTAGGCGAGCAGAGTCCAGCCCAAGACACAAAAAGCCCAAGTCGCACCAGAAGACCACCCATCTGGATGACAGACTATATCACATGAAGCCTAGACGACATGTCGTTTGGGGAAGCTGAGGAGCAGCCAATTTTCATTATTTCCTTTCTTTTATTTGTTTATTTTCACAATATGGTTGTAACCAATTTTGGCCTAAGTTTGTTAGCCTCCGAGAACTGTGCCAATCAGAGTGAGGTATATGTTTTGTTTTTCTGCCATTAACAAGGCATTGATGAATTAAGAGAAACTTCCTTCCTTCTTCTTGCTCTCTCGTCTCTTTTCCTTCGTCTTCTTCCTCTGTGACAGATTGCTTGGAGCTGACACTCGCTCGAAGAGTGAAGAATCACTACTGAATCACATTGGGATTGCAGGGGTGTATCATTGGTGCTTTCATTGAGTTCTCCCATGGCGGATTCGGACATTCTTGAGGCCGTTAAGGCGCTACAGATTCAATTCGAAGGCCAAACACTAGCGTACCACCAAACCTTGTAACAGTATATGGCAACGGTGGATTCTCGCTTCGAGGACCTCCGTTCTCACCTCCACGGATCTTTCGGTCCTTCGTCGGGACCATTTGGTCGTCCAATTCCCCCGCCACGCACGACTGACGTATCGACTGGCGGCTTGGATCTGGGTCCGGTGCTTCGGTCCATGAAGATGGAGGTACCAAAATTTGATGGGTATGACCCCAACAGATGGGCATTTCGCGTTGAAGAGTTTTTTGATTTCCACGACACTCCTGAAGTTCTCCGGTTACGAATTGTCTCTTTTCACATAGAGGGACACGCTTCGGCTTGGTATCAATGGATGAAGGCGAACAACCTCTTGACAAATTGGAAGGACTTCCTGATCAATCTGAAGCAGCGGTTCGGGACTTCTCTCTACGACGATCACTAAGGTAATCTTTCTAAACTAACTCAAACTTCTTCGGTGGCTGAATTTCAATCTACATTTGAGGATTTAATGAACAAAGTTACGGGAATTTCTGAATAATTACTCATTTCATTTTTTATTACCGGTTTGAAACCGGATATTCATTGAGAATTGCTGCTAACTCGACCGTCAACGTTGATGGAAACATTTTCACTCGCGCGGGCCTATGAGGCCCGTGTCGAAAAGACGAGACAGGACAATCGTGCCTGGTCCAAATGGTTCCCTCGACCCCCCACTACAAACCCCACCCCACATAGACTTACCCCGGGGTTACACACACCCTCAGCCACCCCGTCACACCCCCCACCAGTTCATTCTCAGAGCAACCCTATCGCTGGTCCATTTCTGAAGCCAAACACTCTGCCTCCCCTGCTACCTACACCAAACTTACCTGTTCGACGTTTATCCCCAGTTGAACTTCATGAGAAACGGGCCAAGGCCTGTGCTATAATTGTGATCAGAAGTGGAGCGCTGGTCATCGATGTCGCAACAAGTTTCTGTTGCTGCTGGGCACAGCGGATGAGGACAACGAAGGCCCTTATGATGAGAATTGTTCTGCCGAACAAGAGGTTGAGGTGGTTACTGGAGACATTTCTAGTCTCAATGCTCTGGTAGGTTAGAGTAATCCTCGCTCCCTTCGTTTGATAGGTGAGATTGCCACCCATAAATTTTAGGTGCTCATTGACAATGGCAGCACACATAACTTTATAAAATCGGCATTCACAGAGCGTTTGGGGCTGGCTGTTCAACCTATTTCCCCCTTCTGAGTGTACATTGGCAACGGGAATTTCCTAGTGTGTACTTTTTACTGCCCCCAGGTGGTCTTGACAATGCAGGGGCACGATTTTCTGGTGGACCTCTATGTGCTACCAATCGAGGGTCCCGATGTGGTACTTGGGATCCAATGGCTCCAAAATCTCGGCCAGGTGTCTCATGACTACGCCGCGCTATCGATGGAATTTTGTTGGGAGGGCCACACTGTGTTGCTCCGGGGCGATTTGGCAAACACACCACGGCAGATCACATTCCACCAATTCCAAGCTCTAGTGCACCAAGCGGGCATATGCAGTCTGTTTGAATTGCATAGCCTGCCAGAACCGGACCCCAGTGCTCTGCCCACTCCAAACAGCACGGCTACGCTGGCGTTTCCTCCTAACATACCGCTGCCCATCACTCGGCTACTGCAGCAATATAGCGCGGTTTTCCACCCCCCCCCCCCCCCCCCCCCCCCCCCCC
>NW_010361820.1:541520-573385 GCF_000414095.1 Morus notabilis | reverse complement strand
CCCACGACCCTACCGCCACAACGTATCATTGACCACAAAATCCATCTCCTTCCAAATACTAAACCGGTCAATGTTCGGCCTTATAGGTACCCACATTTCCAAAAGAATGAGATGGAGAAGCTTGTCTGTGACATGCTGGACCAGGGAATCATTCGCCCCAGCCAGAGCCCCTTTTCTTCCCCGGTCCTCTTGGTAAAAAAAAAAGACGGAACGTACCGTTTTTGCGTGGATTACAGGGCCTTGAACGCCGTTACCATTAAGGATAAGTTTCCTATTCCCACCATCGATGAACTCTTGGATGAACTTGGTGGCGCGGCAGTGTTTAGTAAACTGGATTTGCGGGCAGTATACCATCAAATCCGCGTACATACTCGCGACATCTACAAAACAGCCTTCCGGACCCACGAGGGGCACTTTGAATTTCTGGTGATGCCTTTCGGCCTGTCCAACGCTCCATCCACCTTTCAGGCCACGATGAACCGCGTGTTTGCTCCGTTCCTGCGGAAATTTGTAATTGTATTCTTTGATGACATACTCGTGTATAGTGCCACGATCGAGGATCACACGACTCATCTTCAGGCGGTCTTAGAATGCCTACAGGCTCAATGCTTCTTTGTCAAGCTGTCCAAGTGTCTCTTTTTCCGGGAAACGGTGGATTATCTTGGTTACATTGTTACTTCTTTGGGCGTTAGTGCCGACCCTCACAAAATTGAGGCCATGGTGGATTGGCCCTTACCCAAAACACCGAAGCAATTACGGGGTTTTTTGGGCCTCACCGGGTACTACCGTCATTTTATTCGGGGTTACGCGACCATCGCCGCCCCACTTACAGATTTGCTGTGCAAAGATGGGTTTGTGTGGACACCTAGTGCAACCACTGCTTTTGCCGCTCTTAAGCGCGCCATGGTGGAGGCTCTGGTATTGCGGTTACCCAACTTTGAATTAGAATTCGTTATTGAAACGGATGCATCAAATGTGGGCATTGGCGCCGTGCTCATGCAGGAAGGGCACGCCATCTCATACTTCAGCGGGAAGTTAGGCCCACAACTCAGAGCAGCCTCCACTTATATCAAGGAGCTCCATGCCATAGCCGAAGCGGTGCAAAAGTGGCGTCAATACCTCCTTGGCAGGTTCTTCATCATTCGTACATACCAAAAGAGCATTAAGGAGTTGCTCCAACAGGTCATTCAGACCCCAGACCAGCAGGCCTACATTCAGAAATTATTAGGGTACCATTTCCGGATTGAATACAAACCAGGGCGCACTAACCTGGCTGCAGATGCCCTGTCCTGCGTACACGAGGAGCCTAAGCCAGAGTCGTCGGTTCCGGGCTCGGCAGGGTTATTCTTGGCTAGCCGCCCTGTTTCTGAAATTCTGGTCACACTCTGGAAGGAGAACTCCACATTGGGGGATTTGTTGTCCCTGCATCAACAATTTGCAGCCGGCACCTTGTCGTCCGCTTACTCTGTTCATGATGGATTATTGTTCTTCTGGCAACGCTATTACATCAGCCCGCAGTCATCACTAAAATCAACCATCCTCCATGAGTTTCACGCCACTCTCTTGGCGGGTCACACGAGAGTCAAACGCACTCTGGTTCGTATATCTGTGGTTTTCTTCTGGCCTAACATGAGGCGTGATGTGGAGAAACTAGTGGCCGCATGTTTGATATGCCAGCAGACAAAGTATTCCACTCAGGCCCCCGCCGGCTTACTTCAACCATTACCAATTCCGTCCTTGGTTTGGGATCAAGTCACTATGGACTTCATCACAGGGTTGCCACCTTCTCGTGGTTATACGGTTATTCTGATTGTAGTTGATCGACTATCCAAGACAGCTCATTTTGGACCCCTGCCAACCCAATTTACCGCAGTAAAGACAGCGAAATTATTTGCTGAAATGGTGATCAAACTTCATGGCTTTCCTAGTTCCATCGTGTCTGATCGCAATCCCATCTTTGTGAGCCACTTCTGGAAGAAATTATTTGAGCTCAGCGGTACCACCTTACGGCATAGCACGGCCTACCACCCCCAGACCGACGGGCAGTCGAAAGTGGTGAACCGTGGCCTCGAGCAATATCTCCGGGCCTTCACGCAGGGCAAACCATCAGCGTGGGTTACTTACCTCGGTTGGGCAGAATTTTCCTATAATACGAGCTACCATAGCGGGTTAAAGATGTCCCCTTTTCAAGCTCTGTACGGTCACCTGCCACCCATTATTCTGGCTTATTCACGGGGTGCCACGACAATCCAAGCCTTGGACGAGCTCCTGCACGAAAGGGACGCCTTACTACGTTCCTTGAAGGACACTCTTCGCAGTGCTCAACATCGTATGGAGCAGAAAGCAAACGCACATCGCCGGGAATTAGAGCTGGCTGTCAGTGACCGGGTTCTCATCCGTCTTCAGCCATACCGACAGATAACCATAGCTCGCCGTCCATCTCAAAAACTAGCCAAGCGGTTTTATGGACCATTTTCAGTTGTTGAGAGAATAGACCAGGTGGCTTACTGTTTAGACCTACCGGCGGAGTGCAGGATCCACCCGGTATTCCATGTCTCGACCCTTAAACCTTTCTGCGGTGCAACAACCACGGTCGCGTACCCCTTACCACCAGAGACGAGGAGTGCCAAACCCCTGTCCCTGCCGATTACTGTTTGTGCCTCTCGACTCGTGTTGCAGCAGGGCAAGGTCGAGCGCCAGGTCCTCATTCAATGGCACGATAGTCTACCAGAGAATGCCACCTGGGAATCCTTTGATGAGTTCTGCAGGTTATATCCAGATTTCCACCTTGAGGACAAGGTGGATTTTCAAGAAGGGGAGAATGATACAACTCGGCCCATGCCAATGGACTCATCAGTCTCACTACAAGAGAGCACCAGTAAAGCGGAAGTTGACCCAGAGTTGGATCTAGGCGAGTAGAGTCCAGCCCAAGACACAAAAAGCCCAAGTCGCACTAGAAGACCACCCATCTGGATGACAGACTATATCACATGAAGCCTAGACGACATGTCGTTTGGGGAAGCTAAGGAGCAGCCAGTTTTCATTATTTCCTTTCTTTTATTTGTTTATTTTCGCAATATGGTTGTAACCAATTTTGGCCTAAGTTTGTTAGCCTCCGAAAACTGTGCCAATCAGAGTGAGGTATATGTTCTGTTTTTCTGCCATTAACAAGGCATTGATGAATTAAGAGAAACTTCCTTCCTTCTTCTTGCTTTCTCGTCTCTTTTCCTTCGTCTTCTTCCTCTGTGACAGATTGCTTGGAGCTAACACTCGCTCGAAGAGTGAAGAATCACTACTGAATCACATTGGGATTGCAGGGGTGTATCACACTGTGTACCAGCTTTTGTAGCTATATAAATTTTGTGATATGTATATGTCAGAACTGAACTCTGATAAGCTGGATCACCTTTGGGTTAGTGTAATTTGCTTTTTGTGTTTTTGTGGGCGAGGGAGATTTTGATTCATGATTTTTAACATGAATGAAACTTTGAACATGTTGGGACAACAACCATAGGATTCTTACTAGAGAGTGGGGTGTTCAATACTAATAAGTTATCTTGTCTCCTTCAACTTAGATTCTGGTCCCTTTATACTAAACATCTGCATATTCTCCTAAACGTTACCAAAAGAACTCCCCAAATACTGATAGTAATGAAATCCCCTACAATCAGGTCTTACCCCCCGACGAGAAGCATGTCATCCCAAACCCATTGAATGTGCTAGTAGTAAGGATATATGTGTAGGCATAGTTCAGCGCATTCTAAATCAAGTACTAGATTCTCAATCAGGACTATCTAACACTTGAATCTTAAACTACAAACCCACTACGGCAGTCCATTACTGTTAGACCACCTTAGTCGGTGGTTTTTTTCTAATCCCTAATTTGTGTTACTGATATCCTTTTTTTTTTAATTATCGACATCGGCTATTTTTTTAAACTCAAACCTTCAATCTTGTCGTTGGCATTGAAATTTTTGTTCTTAGTTTTTATACTCAGCAAATATGATTGTCAAATATCAGCAAATTTAAAAGCAAAATACTATGTATCGAAAAAAAAAAATGCAATATCCTATATCCTATTTATGAAACATATAAAATAAAATCAAGATTCGAGGTCAGAAAGCCAATCTGCCCGGACAATACAAATGACTTGAATTCGCCAAGTAGATTTCGGCTCTCATTGGCTAATGCTGCAGCTTAGGACGATAATTACTCATTGACTAGTAAAGCACAACTCTAAACAGGTCCTTTTCCCACTTCCGCAGCCTCTACCGAACTTTATACCACATACACAATAATAATAAATAATAATTTGTCGTGGTTTCTACAGCTTCTAAACAATTCTTAAAGGTAGTGGTTGGTTTGTCTACGTCATTAGGCAATTCTAATATAGTGCTCAACATTTCTAGGCATTATGGTAGGGGTGGCAATTTGATCGTGATCCTGTCGGTTTCTAGTTAATTCACGCATCACTTGTTTAGTAAAATTATTATTTAGATAGGTATTAGAAGTTACAATTAATATAAACAAATAATTTGTTAGTTTTACTTACTATGAGAACAACTTCTAAATAAAAAAAAGGATCAAATGGTCACGTCTTCATAGAACACAAAATGACGACATCAGATTGAAAGAATCCGTAAAAGACTAGAAGCCAAACGACTAAATAAATTTCAGACCTGAGCCAGAAATTACGTAAACAGAACGAGAAATTAACCATATAAGAAGGAATAAACATACAGATTACAAGGTTGTAGGGTGGAAACATGACTATTTGTATGCCATTGGGCAGGATACTAGGTTTGGCAATCGGAGGAGCCTAAAATCAAAACAAAATTTGCAACTGTGACCAAGTTGGCCCATTCACAATATTAGCTATCAAGAACCAACAAACTGACTAGTAACAAGTAAAAAAAGGAACTTTTAGAACCAACTTGGTAATACACTGAAAGAGAATCAGAGCTCTCATAAAAATTTAAATTTTTATTCAAACTTATAAACCGATGAATTAAAGGGCCAAATACATACACTCAAGAAAACAAAACAAGAAAAAACTAATTCTTCATCACCACTTAAACCAACTCTCTTTCTGTTGGTCATCACGTGTGACTGCTATGTAAGAAAATAAGAATATCCTAATTCTAGTCTGCTCAAAGTCACGGTTTGGGTGCGAAACAACAACATTAAATTTCAACAAGATACAAACAAAACATATTTGTATAGAACCGTATATATCCATCATTATGAGAGTGAGAGAGAGTGAGAGAGAGAGAGAGAGAGAGAGAGAGAGGAGACAATACAAGAAAAGCCAATTCTGAAAAACACCGAAGACAGTAAGAGCACAAACCTTTTTTGCTTTACGCTATCATATATGTATGCATAGATATACGCCCATATCTTTCAAAAGCCGATGCAGATCGATATTGGTGATTGTTCAACACACACATATATATATATATATATATGTATGCGTTGAACAATCACCAATATACCCACACATATATACACACACACATATAGTGTATCTCTGAATGCTTGCTGAACTTGGCTAAATATGCCTCTTTTCCTCACAAACCATGCCGAACTTGTGCATAAAAATGAGCCTAAATGATAACAATACTGCTAAATAATAAGAGGACCTTTTTTTTTTTTTTTCAAAAAAAGGCAGTTCTTATGATAGGGTGGGCTTTTTCCCCTACTGGTAGATAAGACAATTTATTATATTAATTTTTTAATGATTAGATATGTAAAAGTGTATGTTAAAAATTTAAAACGCGCAATACATAATTACTTTTAATCGCAGATATAACTATTGCAAAGTTAATCTAACGATTAAAACAATAATAACTACTGTTAGGACAAAAAAAATCATGTTCTACCACAAATATTGCCAAAAAAAAAATTCAACATACGAATTGTGGGGGAAAAGATCAAGGAGACTAATCAAACAAAATGAATTTCAACAGTGAAGCAAAATGAGACAAAAGAATATACGGAGTTATCATTCCATTCACGAGCCAGCTGCTGCATTTTCAGACTAAAAGACCGCTTTTATATGTTCAGAATTATTACTGATTGGACTCATAAAACTGTTGGAAATTAAACCAACACCAATCTCGATCGTACCAAATCAAAGACAAAAATGAAACAAGCAAAACAAGAACACACCAAATTGATTTCGGAGTTCGGTGAAAATTCCACCTACATCTCCGCGAACTCTCCAAAGGAAGTTCGATATGCACTATAAGAACAAACTGGTTACAAACTTCCAGAAATTCCTCCCCTAAAGTTTCCCGAGAAACTGAGCGAGAAATCCCTCAAGAAAATCATCCTTTTTCTCACACCTCTCTCACTCTAGACCGTCTATCTCAACTTAGGGTTTTTCTATACAAAGTTTTTCTCTCTCTCTAGAATTCTCTCGAAGAAGCAAGAAGAAGAAGAAGTGATTATTGAATTACATCAAAGGAATTTATCTTATCTGGAGTCCAAGCAAGACGGTCCAATGACAAGCTGCCACATGTGCCTCACTTGCCCATGTCAGCTTCAAGAGTCTTCCGAGTTTGCATCCCAACAGAAACGACTTGTCGTTTCTGCCTTCAACAAAACCAGTGTGATAAACTTCAAAACTGAGTCACAATAGAATTGATTCAACAATCTCCACCTCAATTCTATGTATGACCAGTTAGTGCATATCATTCTTCACCCCTTTGGATCCTAGCTCGTTTTAGCTCTTCAATCACCCGTTGTCTATACCAAGCAATTTAAGACAATGCTTAAATTTGCTCAATGTAACTACCTTTGTTCCCATGTCTGCTGGGTTCTCTTCCGTGGGAACTTTTTCAACGTTTATCAATCCCTGAGAAACCTTTTCCCTGATTAAATGATACTTTACTTCAATATGTTTTGTTCTATCATGAAATACAGGATTCTTACATAGATGAATGGCACTATAACTGTCTGAGTAGATGACTGCATTCTGGTCAATCAATTTCAACTCTCTAAGCAATCCCTGTAGCCATATTCCTTCCTTGATTGCCTCTGTAGGTGCCATGTATTCAGCCTCTGTTGTAGAGAGTGCAACCACTGGTTGTAGTTGTGTTTTCCAGCTTATACAATTTCCACAAACCATAAAGAAGTAAGAAGTAGTAGATCGGAATCAACGAATCCTTCCACTGTTACCTTGCTTCCATGTCTTTTGTAGTGCAACCCATATCCAACTGTTCCACCGATATACCTTAGAAGCCATTTCATGGCTTTCCAATGCTCCTTCCCTGGATTTGACATGTATCTACTTAATGTACTGATTGCAAATGCCAAATCAGGCCTAGTACATACCATAGAGTACATGACTGATCCAATTGCATTTGCGTATGGTACTTTCTCCATGTAGGCCTTCTCTTCATCATCTTTTGGACTATGGAGTGAAGACAACTGAAATTGACTTGTGATTGGCTGTGAAGTTGATTTAGAACCCTGCATATTTCTCCACCATCTTCTCCATGTAATTCTTTTGACTAAGGAATACAGTAGACTTCGTTCTATTTCAGTTGATCTTCATTCCGAGAATCTTCCCTGCTGGACCCAAGTCTTTCATGTCAAATTCTAACTTGAGCATTTTCTTCATTTTCAACACCTTTTCCTTGTCTTTGTTGATTAGTAACATATCATCCACGTATAGGAGTAGATATTAAGCTTTAAGGATGTCTGAACCTTGAAATATAGACAAGTATCATAATAACTCCTTTCAAACCCTTGCTTTGTCATGTAGGTATCAAACCTTTTGTACCATTGTCTGGGTGACTATTTAAGCCCATATAATGATTTCTTCAAAAGGCAGACCATATCCTTGTTTCTTTGGACTTCAAATCCCTCTGGCTGCTCCATGAAGATCCTTTCCTCAAGCTCTCCATGTAGGAATGTGGTTTTAACATCCATTTGATCCAATTCTAAATCAAACTGAGCTACCATAGAAAGCATGATTCTAATGGTCTTGTATTTGACCACAGGAGAGAACACTTCAGTAAAGTCTATTCCCTCCTTTTGTGTGAAGCCTTTGGCAACTAACCTTGCCTTGTATTTAAACTGCTCAATACCCAGCCGCCCTTCCTTCAGTTTATAGATCCACTTACAAACAACAATGGATTGACCCTTAGGCCTGGGAACCATTTCCCAGGTTTCATTCTTGTATAGTGAATTCGTCTCCTCTTTCATTGCCGCGACCCACAGCTTTGATTCTGGTCCTTCGATAGCTTCTTTGTACGTGGCTGGGTCTTTTCTATCGATGTCTATTACTATCATGAAGGCATATGCAAGCAAATCTATGTAGGCAGAGAACCCATATCTTTGAGTGGGTTTAATCTACCTCCTTTCCCTGTCTCTTACCAGTTGGTAATCATTTGTGGTGATGTCTTGAACATCTTGAAGGTCGGCTTCTAGTTCTGGGCTGGGAGAATCTCCATTTTCCTGCTGAGGCGTTTGTTCCCCTTGAAGCTGATCATCATTCTGAGGCTCCACCTGAGGGTGATCTGCATTTTCCTACTTCACCCGAACTTGTGTTTCTATTGTACCTGCAGGGTTAGTGCTAGAAATACTCTTTCCTGCAGCAGTGTTAGTGTTAGACAGGCAAGGAAAAATTGATTCGTTAAAAATGACATCCCTACTATTTATGGTCTTAAAACCCCTGCCTTCTCTAACCCATAATCTATATCCCTTTCTGCCCTCAGGGTATCCTAAGAAGACACATTTAATGGATCTAGGATCCAATTTGCCTTCCCTTTGGTGTGCATAGGCTGCACAACCAAAGGTTCTCAAATGAGACAAGTCTGGTGGTTTATTTCTCCATATTTCCTCAGGGGTTTTAAAATTAATGGCACTTGAGGGACATCTATTTACCAAATAGGCAGCAGTAACAACTGCCTCACCCCAGAAAATCTTAGGTAACCCAGATTGGAACAACATGCACCTAGATTTATTAAGTAAGGTTCTATTCATTCTTTCAGCAACTCCATTTTGCTGTGGAGTTTTCCTTACTGTTCTATGTCTTTGGATTCCTATCTCAGCACAGTAATTATCAAATTGGCTATTATAGAATTCTAACCCATTATCAGTTCTAAGAGTCTTTAGCTTCCTATCTGTAAGATTTTCCTGTAGGGTTTTCCACTGTTTAAATTTATTTAATGAATCATCCTTAGTTTTAAGTAAGTAAACCCACACTTTCCTTGAAAAGTCATCAACTACAGATAAAAAGTAAGAGTTACCTCCATGGGTTGTGATGGCTTCTGGACCCCAGAGATCTGCATGCACGTACTCCAAGGCCCTTTTTCATTCATGAGTCCCTGTGCTGAACTTAAGTCTGTGTTGTTTTCCTAGGATACAGTGTTCACAAAAATCAACTTTGCTTACCTTGTCCTTGCCAAGAAGTTTCTGGTCGCCCATGATTTTGAGGCCTCTCTCATTAATGTGCCCCAGCCTGTTGTGCCACAATATTACTTCAGAGTCTTCAGGAGCAATGGCCACTGATGTCTTCCTTGTTAGAGTTTCTCCTAACAAATAATATAGGCAATCTTTCTTAACCCCCTTGATCACCACCATTGAGCCTTTGGAGACCTTCATTTTCCCCCTTCAATCTTGTTGATGTAGCCCGAATCATCCAGAATTCCAAGTGAGATGAGGCTTCTTGTCAAGCTAGGGACATATCTCACATCCCGTAGCTGTCTCACTATTCCATCAAACATTTTTATTGACACTGTCCCTGTTCCTTCCACCTGGCAGGTGTGGCTGTTGCCCATCATTACCTTCCCACCATTTATCTTCTTAAAATCAGTTAACCATGACTTATTGTGGGTCATGTGATAGGTGCACCCCGAGTCAAGTATCCAGTCTTGGCTTTCAATGTTGTCTGCTGCCACCAACACCTCACCACTTTCACATCCATCACTGAAATTGGCCGACTCATGGTTATCATTTCCATTCGAGGAGTTTTGCTTCTCCTTTTGTTTTCTTTGAAACGCATAGCAGTCCTTCTTCAAGTGGCCAGGTTTCTTACAAAAGAAACACTTCCTGTTTGTGTCAGGACCTTTGGAGGCTGGCTTTCCTCTCCCCTTGCTGTTGCTTCTTCCTCTTGGATTATTCGATCTTTGTTGGCTCCTTCCTCAGGCAAACTGGTTTTCTGCATTTGATGAGTCTTACCTTTCGGTCTTGATCTCAAGATCCCTAGACTTCAAGGCTGATATAACCTCTTCCACAGTGATAGAGGTCCTGCCATACTTGATGGCAGATTTTACCTCTTTGTATGTTTCTGGCAGAGCATTCGACAGAATGATTGCCTGATTCTCATAACTTAGCGCCTCATTTTCCCCCGACTTTGCTAGTTCAATGTTCATTCTCAAAAAATCATCAAGGTTTTGTTCAAGCGTCTTAGAGGGATTCATCTTAAAACCAACCAGTCTCTCTTTCAAGAAAATCTTATTTGTTAAAGATTTCTTTTGGAAAAGTTCATCTAACTTGTTCCAAATCTTGGCAGGATTTTCTTCTTTATCAATTAATCTTATCACAGAATCAGATAAGTGTAGGATGATGACACCTGTAGCAGTTTCAAGCAGTTCCTGCTTTTGATCGTCTGAGAATTCCTCGGAACACTTTGGGGATTCTTCCAGCGCCTTGAGAAGCCTTTGCTGGGCGAGGAGTCCTTTGATTTTTCTTCTCCAGATGAAGAAATCACCCGAGCCATCAAACTTATCAATCTCTATCTTCATGTTTTTCAAACCCCTAAAAAGAATTTGATTCTTCGTAGACTGTAATAGATCTGAAGATGGAAAACCTCCAGTGTACTCCGGATTCAGTGGAATATCTTCAAAACCCCTCAAATCTAGAGAGGCTTCAACGGAATGTTGAACTCCTTCAACCTCCAGTGTTTCTTGCCCTAGATTCTTGACTGAGATCAATCCCCTCTCCTAACCAAGAGCTCTGATACCACTGTTGGAAATTAAACCAACACCAATCTCGATCGTACCAAATCAAAGACAGAAATGAAACAAGCAAAACAAGAACACACCAAATTGATTTCGGAGTTCGGTGAAAATTCCACCTACATCTCCGCGAACTCCACAGAGGAAGTTCGATATGCATTATAAGAACAAACTGATTACAAACTTCCAGAAATTCCTCCCCTAAAGTTTCCCGAGAAACTGAGCAAGAAATCCCTCAAGAAAATCACTCTTTTTCTCACACCTCTCTCACTCTAGACCGTCTCTCTCAACTTAGGGTTTTTTTGTACAAAGTTTTTCTCTCTCTGTGGAATTCTCTCGAAGAAGCAAGAAGAAGAAGAAGTGATTATTGAATTACATCAAAGGAATTTATCTTATCTGGAGTCCAAGCAAGACGGTCCAATGACAAGCTGCCACCTGTGCCTCACTTGCCCATGTCAGCTTCAAGAGTCTTCTGAGTTTGCATCCCAAGAGAAACGACTTGTCATTTCTGCCTTCAACAAAACCAGTGTTTATCAACTTCAAAACTGAGTCACAATAGAATTGATTCAACAAAAACTTTATCTAATTTGTCTTCCTAATTGAATAAAGGAATCTCATCATCACAGACTTTTAATTTCTTATTAAAAGAGCTTAGTATCGTCTTTTACGTAAAAGTTAAAAACAAAAAAATGCAAACCTAACGTACCGTTCAGAAGATAATGATACAATCTTTTTTTTTTAAGGATTAATCATGCGATAAGATTAGGAAAAAAAAAAAAAAAACGTGCCGGAAAGAATATTTCTAGATCGTTGTATAAGAAATCATCAAATTAAGAAAAAAAAAAAATATATATATATATATATATATATTACAGTTTAATTGCTTATTCTCCACAATTGTGTCTGACCATATATGAAGGGTTTTTTCTTTTATAGAGGGACAGGGACGGTCTCATGTCTCTAGTGGTCTTCACGCTTTACAAGAAATTGTGGCTAAAAAACCTGCACATAAAAGTATGTGGGTAAATGTTTTTCTTATTTTCCAGCACATAATTTTAGAATGTATGAGTAATAAAGTGTTTGGACAAAGAGTTTTACCTTAAATATTGCATACCTGAATAGAAGTTTTACCTTAAATATTCCCGAGCCTAGAAATGCATTTGAGGAAAAGAAAAATTACGCACTGTGTGACGAGATATTGTCAATTATTCTTTTTTTTTTTTTTTTACATGTTTAGTAATCATATTATTATTTTTTTGTTTAAAAGAGCTCATTGACATGTTGACGATCTACGTGGTAAGGTTCAAAATATTTTAATATTTATTGGATGACATGTCTTTCAGTGATGTCACAATCGTCACCCATTACTAGTCTTCTCGCCGGCGCGTTGCTTGCAGCAGGAGGAAAAGTGTCGAAGGCTAGGTGGTGGGGGGTGGCGACCTTTGGGTTTTTTGAGTAGTAGGGGTTAGGGTTAGGGTTTAGGGATTTGAGGATTTTTGGGGGGCTAATTTTGGAATTTCATGGGTGGCTGATTTGTGGATTTTTTTATTTAAAAAAATTATAAATAAAAGAAAAAATTTTTTTTTCTCTTTTTTTTTTTTTTTTTTTTTTTTTTTTTTTTGGAAAAATGATATTTTAAATTAAATGAAAAATAATGGTAAATAAACCATTCAATTTATTTACTAATTTATCACTAACATCACTGCTAAATATTGTGTAAATTCATTTTTAATGAGCAAAAAATCCAATATTAGTAAATAAAAGATTTACATGTAAGTAGGAGAGTTCACGATCAATTTAGATTTTTTTTTTAAAAAAAAACTACAAACTAAATCAAAAATAATTTCTTTTTTTTTAGGGATTTGGGCGGTTTGATATTTTTGACAAAACCAAATCAAATTGAGTCACTCATAAGCTCTTTAGTTGGTTTAATTTGGGCGATTTGAGTTTAAGACAAAATATTTTCAATAATTAACAAAAATTATAAAATCGTTATCCATAAAGATAAAATAAGGTTCAAGTTTACAATATAGTTAAAAAAATGATAAATGTCTAAAAGTTCACCATTTAAAGTTTTAATGCAAACCAATAAAAATATGGCAGCGTGTATTTTATAATTGTAGAACTTTCATAATGACTAGTAAAAATTTAAATAAAGTAAATATATATTAAAAAGAAAAAATTATATATGCTTATTTTTGAGGAGATTATTGGACAGTTTAGGGAGTCCAAACCACTAATCAAGTCACCAAAAAAATTAGATTAAAAAATGACCAAATCGCTTAATAATCTAAAAATAATTAATAATTTTGTTCAATTTAATTTGAATTAAGCGGTTTTTACAGCTCGGTGTATATTTTGAACACTCTTCACCTGTAAGTTACAAAGTTAGGAAGCAAAGGTCAAAATGTACTCAATAAATATATGATATACTAGATAATTAAAAATCTAAAAAAAGTTTGTACTGAACTAATGATTTACCTCGAAAATATCAGATTTACATCATAACTACCAGCTTTACTAGATAAACTTAAAAATTTGTGAGAATAAATAATAACAGAATTTACCATATAAATTAAAAACCTAAAAAAATAAATAAAATATTTACTCAGTAAAATACGAGATTACTACATAAGCTGAAAATTGAAGAAATAAGATAAATAAAGGGTGTGTTCATTTTATAACTTGAATCATAACTTGAGTTATGATTTAAGTTGTATACGTGGAAAAAACATAATGTAGTAAATAAGTTAAATTTAAATTTTTATAAGAAAAAATACTAATAACAATAAAATTTAAGTTGCGAAATGAACAAAGTCAAAATACTTAATAAATTTAGAATTCACTTTCGAATATACAAGATTTACATGATAAATGCCCCCCCCCCAAATTAACCATAACTCCTTTTTTTTTTTTTTTGAAGAAAAAAGGAGTTTTCTTGATTTTGCAATTTGTCTGCTCACACACATCATTACTTATACATTTTTCTCAATAGTGCTATTTTTTAGTAATTAAATTGATATGCTAGCTTGGGGACCTAATTGTCAAAAATTTTGAACTGCAGGGCCTAAGTGCCATAGCATACTTTGAAGACCGGAGGCGAGTAAACTAAACCGTCAAAACTGCATAAATTGGTCTGAAGTTGGAAGAGAAGTAGCTAAAAAAAAAAAAAACAATAAAGATGACGATAGATGACGAGAGCTCCATTTACGTCGGCGGCCTCCCCTACGACGCCTCCGAGGATTCCATTCGCCGAGTTTTCGAATTCTACGGCTCCGTCGTCGCTGTTAAGGTAATCAGACGCCCTTTTTTTTTGTGTGCCTAATTTCTTCAATTTGTGTTTAGGGTTTTAGAGAGATTTATGAACCTTTTCGCTATGTTGAGGATTTTGGGATTTCTTAATTTTGCTATAAACTGGTTTTTCTTCATCGTAAATATGTTCTTCTGAACGTTTCTAGTGGGTAATTTGTGGGTTTTATTTTGGCAGATTATTAATGATCGCGGGACTAGAGGGAAATGCTATGGCTTTGTTACTTTCACGAATCCGAGGTCCGCCATTGATGCCATGGATGAAATGGATGGCAGGGTTTGTACTTTTCTTTCCTTTTGTGTAATTTGATTTTTATTGTGGTTAGACGTATTGCGAATTTGGTTTATAGGTTTGAATAGAATGTTTGTACAGAAATTCAAATTTCTTACCCGCGAAACAAACGGGTTCTTAGTGTAAAGGAGAACCAATGTTTTGTTATTGCGCGTTGGTTTATTATGTATAGCTCGTTTAATACTCTGAAGCATTGAAACAGACTATTGGTGGGCGAGTTGTAAGGGTGAATGGAGTGAGGACCAGAGGTGGGAGATCAAATTTCGACGGAGAAAGTTATCGACATGATTTTGAGAGTGGCAGGGACTGGAACCGGGGTCGGGATCGAGAGCGAGATCGAGATCAGGAAAGAGATTATGATCATAATATAGAAAGGTACCGTGATCGGAGTGGTGAAAGGTCAAGAGATCGTGATAGGTCCCGAGACTATGATCAAGAAAGAGAAAGAGGGTATGAGCAAGTGTATGATCATGATCAAACCAGGGATAGTTTGTTTGATCGAGATCGAGATCAAGATAGAGATGTGGAAGATGCTGGCCTAGAACACAATAGGAGTCGCAATCGGAATTGGGATAGAGATCGTGGTTTGGATCCTGAAGGAGAAGGGGAGATGGACAGAACCAATGGGCATGATAAACTTATTGAAATGGATAGGGATAAAAACTCGAGAAAATGGAATGGGTAAGGTACCTCTTTATTCCAATTGTTTCAACTCCACCTTAGAACAGGCTAGTAGTTGAATATATCAACAGTAGTATTTATTGGTACATATTCAAGAAATCTAGTGCTCAAGTTATGGCTTTCTTGGGTGTTTCGATATTGAAGAATATCATTTTTCTTCCTGCACTTGTAAAAGCAATTCTTTTCCTCTGCATCAATTCCCTTGGACATATAATCCAGATTTTTAGCTTTCAAAATTTTTGGAAAACATTGTGGTTTGTACAATACTCTGAGAGACTCACCGACAAAACTCTTATCTTCTTGTACTTCCATGGCATACTATGGAGGATATTTGAAGGCTCGAGTTTTACTTGGGGGAATCAGTCACACTTTGCCTTTTGAAGAAATAAATATTCCTAAAATGTGCATGTGCTGTTCAAAATATTGAGCACGTGTTTCACAAAGTTCAAGGTTGTAGAGCCTAACCATACATTAGTCTGTCCTGTTTTTGTTTTATAGAAAATCAACTACTGTTCCTGAGAATTTTGTTTTGTTTTTCATATTAAAATGAAAAGTCGTTGTGATATATTGATGATTGGGTGCTGTTGGAGTTCTCTTCCGTATTTTGCTTTGTTTTGTTTTGTTTTTCTTTGTTTGTTTGAATTTTTTATTTTTCTGTGTTTCATTCTCAGCAATAAGATGAAATGTACATATTTCTATCAGATGTTAAATATATTGTAGTGTATAATTTGCAGCACTATGGATCTTACTGCGTCATGTCTCTAGTTCAGTAGAAATTATTTCTTAAAATGGGAAGAAAGGAGTTTAAATATGTGAGAAAAGATACCAGAGAAGAAAACCATAAAACACTGCTCAGAATTTCTTATGATCTAGAATTTATAGCCATATTCTTGTAAGAAACTATCCCAACAAACTAGGAAACAAATCAGGAAACAAATAACTAAAAATAATAAGGCCCTTATTTTATTCTCTAAAAAACAGAATTGACTAAATCAACCCTTAACTGCCCCCAAATCTCCTGGATATCAGGGATACCGGAGATGGGCTGATCTTCAACACTCCCCCTCAAGCTGGATTGTATACATCAAACAATCCTAGCTTGTAAATCATCTTCTCAAAAAGAGTTCTTGGCAATCCTTTAGTTAGAATGTCTGCTGTCTGCTCGGCTGAAGCTACATAAGGAATGCAAATAATCCCGTCTTCAATCTTCTCTTTGATAAAGTGTTGATCCACCTCTACATATTTAGTACGATCATGATGCACAAGATTATGAGCTATGCTGATGGCAGCTTTGTTGTCACAGTACAATCTCATAGGACTTTTTGTTGCAACTTGAAGTTTTTCAAGGAGTAGCCTTAGCCAAATTAATTCACTAACTCCATTTGCCAAGGATCTAAGTTCAGCCTCTGCGTTGCTTCTGGCCACTACATTCTACTTTTTGCTCCTCCATGTCACCAAATTTCCCCAAACATAGGAACAGTAACCGGATGTAGATCTCCTATCTGCCACTGAGCCAGCCCAATTAGCGTCAGTGTATGCTTCAATCTCACGAGAGTCTCCCTTCTTAAAGAACAATCCTTTTCTCGGGCTTCCTTTTAGATACTTCAATATCCGGATGACTGCATTTAGGTGTTCCTCATAGGGAGCATGCATAAACTGACTTACCATGCTAACAGCGAAAGCTATATCTGGTCTTGTGTGTGCTAAATAAATAAGCTTTCCAACAAGTCGCTGATATATACCCTTGTCCACTGGTGTACTTGTATTTTTTATCTCCAAATTTAACGTTTGGATCGGCTGGAGTGTTAACAGGTTTGCATCCATGTAACCCAGTCTCCTTCAAAAGATCTAGGATATATTTTCTTTGAGAAACAGAGATACCTGATCTATTTCGAGCAATCTCCATACCCCAAAAATATATTAGCATACCCAGATCTTTGATCTCGAATTCATCTGCAAGCTTCCTCTTTAAATAACTCATTTCTAGAACATTATCACCTGTTAAGATAATGTCATCAACGTATACAATGAGTATAGTTGACTTACCATCTTCATGTTTGTAGAATAGTGTGTGATTAGTGTGAGCCTGCTTATACCCTTGTTGGCGGACTACTTTCGTGAACCTTTCAAACTATGCTCTAGGTGATTGTTTCAGTCCATAGAGGGATTTTTTCAACTTACACACCTGCCCTGTTTGTCCAGCCCTCTTAAAACCGGGAGGAAGTTCCATATAGACTTCTTCAGTCAAGTCTCCGTTGAGAAATGCATTCTTGATGTCAAGTTGGTGGAGCGGCCAATCTAGATTTGCTGCAAGAGAGAGAAGGACACGGATGGTATTGAGTTTGGCAACCGGGGCAAATGTCTCCTGATAATCTATCCCGTAGGTCTGAGTAAACCCTTTAGCAACCAAACGCGCTTTATGCCTTTCAATGGACCCATCAGATTTATACTTCGCTGTGAATACCCATTTATAGCCTACGGGTACAGCATCACTAGGTTTTTTAACCACTTCCCAAGTCCCATTTTTCTCTAGAGCTTGCATTTCTTCCTCTACTGCCATTTTCCACTTAGTTCGTTGAAAGGCTTCTTCAATAGTCTTGGGAATTTTTGTGTCTTCAAGATTGGAAACTAATGCTTTCATAGAAGAGGACAAATGGTCATACTGTACAAACTGAGCTATAGAATGTTGAGTACAAGAACGGACACCTTTCCCTAAAGCAATAGGTTGATCATTAGTATTAACCGTAGGAGGAAGGGCAAGAAGATTACCTGAGTCCGGGTTGGATTCATGACAATCCTCAAGATTAAGAGGGGTTTGTTGATTCTTCCGATGAGAGTAAACACAAAGTTCTGTATTCGGTTGGGATTTCTGTTGCTGGACATCTAAATCAGGTACCTTGTTTTCCTCTTGGTTATTTTCCACATCAAGATTCTCTCCTTGTTTATTACTTTCATCAACCACATCAAAATTTTCTACTCTTGGTAAACTGAGATTCTCGAGGGATTAGAGTCTGAAATAGGCATGCTTGGTGAAGTGGTGGAATTGGGGATTTCAGAAGTGGTAGAATTGAGGATTTCAGAAGAGAAATGCCAAAAATTTCCTTCACTGTTTTTCTCCCCCTGAAGGGAATTTGTGGGAAAGAAAGGAGTATTTTCAAAAAAAGTGAGGTCCATGGTCACAATGATTTTTTTCTTTTTTGGGAAATAACATTTGTACCCCTTTTGGTTTGCAGCATATCCAAGAAAAATGCATTTGAAGGCTTTTGGATCAAGTTTGTTACGATTGGTTTCATGGTTATGAGCAAATACAGTACAGCCAAACACTTTTAGGGGAAGATTACTAAAGGTTCGGTTCTCAGGAAAATGCTTGGAGAGGACGTTTAGTGGAGTTTGAAACTGAAGAACATTTGTGGCATTCTATTTATAAGTAGCAAGCAGTGAGAACGGCATCCCCCCAGAATTGTTTAGGAGTATTGGTTGTAAACATGATGGACCTAGCAACTTCCAAAAGGTGTTTGTTTTTTCTTTTAGCTATGCCATTTTGCTGAGGTGTATTGGTGCAAGAACTTTGATGAACAATCCCATTTGTAGTAAGATATCCTCCCAAAATCTGGTTAAAATACTCTTTACCATTATCAGTGTGTAAGATTTGGATATTTGTGGAGTATTGAGTTTTAACCATGTTGTGAAAGTTTATGAAAGTTTGTTCAGCATCAGATTTGTCTTTGAGCAAGTACAACCAACACACACGAGTATGATCATCGTTAAAGGAAATAAACCAACACTTTGAATAAATATTGTGAAACCGTGAGGGTCCCCAAATATCACTATGAATCATGGCAAAAGGTCTAGTTGCTTTATAAGGTTTTGGTTTAAACACAGATCTTTGATGTTTAGCCAACTGACATATTTCATATTGAAAATTGTCATTATTCTTAAACAAGGAAGGAACAAATGTTTAAATACCCAAAACTAGGATGCCCTAAACCTAAAATGCCACAGCATTACTTGATTTTGCCTTGAAGAAGGTTCCCAATTAACAGTATGAACTTGTCTGATCTCGTCGGTGCCCTCGTCAAAATAATATAGCCCTTCATGTTCACTAGCATTGCCAATCCTCTTCCCCGAACTCTGGTCCTGAAATTCACAATGATTTTGTGAGAAGATCACTCTACAATCACAATCCTTAGAAATTTTGCTCACTTACAGGATAAATTTGGAACATGTAATACAGACTTAAGAACAAAAGTTGAGTTAATTTTAACAGTTCTGTAGGATTTTGGGGGAAAATATTTATTCTTATTAATCTCAACATAACCGGAAAACAATAGTTATATAAAAGAGATTGAGAATCTAATCTTCTTCTAAATAAACTCTAAATCCTATCTTTAACAATCCTTATCCTATACTACAAAATTTAAACTCTAGAATTTAACTCTTATTGATAACGCATAAACCATAACTAAACCTATCTACTCCTATATTTCTGACATTCCCCCTCAAGTTGGAGCATAGATATTTATCATACCCAACTTGCTGGTTAAAAATTCAAAATGAGACCGTAGAAGCCCCTTAGTTAAGATATCAGCTATCTGCTGTGTAGTTGGAACAAACGGCAAGCAGATGATTATTGCTTCAAGTTTCTCTTTAATGAAATGTTTGTCAATCTCAACGTGTTTTGTTTGATCATGTTGTACGGGGTTATGAGCAATGCTAATGGCAGCTTTGTTGTCGCAATAAAGTTTCATTGGACTCTCAATCAGCCTCCTTAATTCTTCAAGAATCCGCTTCAACCACAGAACTTCACATATTCCATGAGCCATTAATCTAAACTCAGCCTCAGCACTACTCCTTGCCACAACACTTTGCTTCTTGCTTCCACGTAACTAAGTTACCCTAGACAAATGTACAGTACCCAGATGTAGATCTTCTATCTGTAATAGATCCAGCCCAATCAGCATCGGTGTAGACTTCAATACCTCGCTGTTCATTTTTCTTAAAAAACAATTCTTTCCCGGGGTACTCTTCAAATATCTTAAGATTCGATGGACTGCCTCAAGATGCTCTTCATATGGAGAGTGCATAAATTGACTCATGACGCTGACAGCAAATGCTATGTTTGGGCGAGTATGTGACAGATATATCAGTTTCCTGATCAGCTTCTGGTATCTTACTGTGTCCACCGGTGTTCGTTTCTCTCTCTCCAAGCTTTAGGTTCGGCTCCATTGGTGTTTCAACTGGTCTGCAACCACTCATCCCAGTCTCTTTCAGGAGATCAAGAACATACTTTCATTGAGAGACAGCTATGCCCTGCTTGGATCTTGCGATTTCCATGCCAAGGAAGTATCTCAATTGTCCCAAGTCTTTAATCTCAAACTCACAAGTTAAGCACTGTTTCAACCTCTCCATCTCTGCCAAGTCATCTCCAGTGAGGATGATATCATCCACATAGACAATCAGAACTGCAACTTTCCCTCCGGTTGAGAACTTCATAAATAGAGTGTGGTCTGTCTGCGCTTGAGTGTATCCATGTCTTTTCACACACTGAGTAAACTTTTCAAACCAAGCCCTTGGTGATTGTTTGTCCATAGAGAGATTTTTTCAACCTGCACACTTTAGAACAAAACTTTTTATCAAAACTGGGAGGGGAGTCTATATAAACTTCTTCTTCCAGATCCCCATTCAGAAATGCATTCTTCACATCTAGTTGTTGTAGTGGCCAGTCTAAATTCATAGCAATAGACAAAAGTACTTGAACTGTATTAAGTTTTGCGACAGGTGCAAATGTCTTTGAGTAGTCTATTTCATATGTCTGTGTGAAACCCTTAGCTACCAACCGGGCCTTGTACCTTTCTGGTGTGCCATCTGCATTGTATTTGACTGTAAAGACCCTTTTGCAGCCAACAGTTGCCTTTCTCGCCGGTAGGTCCACAACTTCCCAAGTTTCATTTTTTTCTAAAGCCCTCATCTCTTCTAGAATAGCCTTCTTCCATTCAGGAACATTTAGAGCCTCCTGCACTGTTCTAGGAATTTCCACACTAGACAATTGTGAGGTAAAAGCACGAAGAGAAGGTGATAATTTTTCATAGGATAAAAAGTTGGACAGGGGGTGTTGTGTACAAGATCTAACCCCTTTTACAGTGAGCAATAGGAACATCGAAGTTATTAATAGACTTAGCTTGGACACTAGACTCTTAAAGATTTTGATTGAGACAGAGATGTACCTGAAGGGGACTCTGGATTCATTCCCAAGTTGGATTCATGGCCATGTTGCAAAGGAGGAACTCTCTTTCCTTGAATCGGTTTTCTTCTCGAGTAGACGCGGAGCTCTTGAATTTTTCCACTTGGTTTTTCACACATCTCTATTCCTAACCGGTCATCTAATTGCATTGAAAGAGGTCCTCCATCATTCCCAATTTCTAAAATATCATTTTCTAGATGTGGATTTGGACTTGATTCTAAAGACATAGGGTTCATATTTAGATGGTTTGAGACTTCCTTACTGTTTCGAAGGGGTCATTCTCGGCAGGATCATGGTTCTTGTTATATTTGGCAGTAGCGGGATCAACATGATATTTGACAGCAGCATGATCAAGCACAGCAGGAGGGTCAAGTAGGTCAAGTTCAGTTTCTAACCTTGCATCTTCACTATCACTCTCCCCCTGAAGATGATTCTTACAAAAATATTTATGTGTTTCAAAGAAAATGTCACATCCATAGTTACAAAAACCTTTTTTTGAAATTGGGTCAAAACATTTGTACCCTTTTTGTGTTGGTGAGTAACCAATAAAAACACACTTTTTTGCCCTAGGAGCCAATTTCCCCCGATTATGATTGTGCACATGAATGAATGCAACACAACCAAGTACCTTAAGTGGAATATCAGTGACAAGCCGTGATGTGAGAAATTTCTGCTTAAAACAGTTCAATGGTGTTTGAAATTTCAAAACTCTTGTGGGCATTCTATTAATTAGGAACCCGGCAGTAAGGATTGCTTCACCCCACAAGTATTTTGGAACATTATTTGTAAAGACTAGTGACCTAGCAACCTCAAGATGTTTTGTTTTCTCTATTCCGCCACCCCATTTTGTTGAGGGGTGTCATTGTAAGAACTTTGGTGTACAATCCATTTTTCTAAGAAAAATTTGCCCAAGATTTTATTAAAATATTCTTTTCCATTATCACTTCGGAAAACCTAAATTTTAGTTTCAAATTGTGTTTGAACCATGTTGTAAAAGTTTTTGAAAACTTCTACTTCAGACTTTTCTTTTAATAGAAACACCCAAGTTACCCGTGTGTGATCATCTATGAAGGTGATAAACTATCTTTTTTGAGAGAAAGTGCTAACCCTAGAAGGTCCCCAAACATCGCTATGGATAACTGTGAGTGGTTTTGAGTCCTTATAAGGTTGTGGAGGAAAGGAAGCCCGGTGATGTTTTGACAATTCACAAATCTCACACTAAAATGAAGATGGACTTTTATTGATGAACAATCTAGGAAACAAAAATTTAAGATATTGAAAATTTGGATGTCTTAACCCAAAATACCATAACATGACTTCTTTATTGTTAGAAATAGAAATAGACTTAAAACAAGTATTTTGAGCATGTCTTCCCGAGCTTGATCCATCTTCAAAAAAATAGAGTCCTCCACTTTGTCTAGCATTGCCAATCGTCTTTCCCGAGTTCGAATCCTGAAACTTACAAGAAGACGTGGAAAAGTGAATTTAACAGTTTAAGTCTTGAGTTAGTTTACTGACAGACAAGAGATTACATGACAAATTGGGAACATGAAGAACATTTTGAAGAGTGATGAATGGAGAGATAGCAATGGAACCTTTCCTAGCTATGGCTGAAAGGGATCCATGCGCTATTTTAATTTTTTGATTTCCTGCACATGGACTATATGAAGAGAACAATTTTGATGATCCTGTCATATGATCAGTTGCACTGGAATCTATGATCCACGGGCAATTTATATCGGAATCGACACTAACAAGGGCAGTGAGGTAGTTACCTTTCTGGGCTAGAGAACATGATGGATTTGAGGAATTTATAGAGAATTGTGGGATGATTTTCAACAAGTGGTCTATCTGTTCCTTTGTGAATGGAGAGCTTTCTATTGAGACTTGCTGCCCTTGGTCATCATTTGAAACTTGGAATGCTCGGCCACCCCCTTCATTCTTTTTCTTCCAGTTCGGCGGCTTTCCATGTAATTTCCAACATGTTTCCCGTGTATGTCAAGGTTTCTTACAGTGATCACACCATGGCCTATCATTCTTCTTTGTGTTTCTCCTGTCTCCATCTAAGTCAGCCCCCCGAGAAACCAAGGCAGAGGTTTCGGCCTCTGTTACTCCTCTCGCTTCTTCTTTCTTCATCATCGCACTCCTTTGCTTTTCTTCCCTTCTCACTTCAAAGAACACCTCTCGGATGGATGGAAGTGGTTTCCTTCCTAGAATCCGACCTCTCACCTCATCTAATTCCCTGTTGAGTCCGGCCAAAAAAACACTCTGTCATTCTCCACCCTCTTCATATAGCGCACGCTATCATTGGTGCAGTCCCATTCTTCCTCGTAGCATAAGTCCAATTCTTGCCTAAGGTTCATCGTCTCGTTGTAATAAATCGTGACCTCTCTATCCCCTTGTCTTGCCTGCCATAGTCTTGATTTTATCTCAAATATTTTAGATGAATTTTCTAAGTCGGAATAGGTCTCTCGTATGGCATCCCAAACTACTTTAGCGGTTGGAAGGAATAAGAATGGCTTTCCAATCGAGTAATCCATGGAATTGATAAGCCGTGCGGTAACCATGGAGTTTTCGGATCTCCATGTCTTCAACTTTGGGTTGTTCGCCCTTGGTTTCTTTGCCTCGCCTGTCAGGAACTCTAACTTCCCGTTTCCATCGATTACAAGCTTCACGGTTTGAGGGAAACGCCATCATCACTGCTTTGGACTGTGGCTGAATTGTCTTGCGAACTCTCTGCGTCATCTCTCATGGAAGATGAATTTTTGTTGGCGCCGGCCATGGCAGTTTTTGCCATTGGAAGATTAGGTTAAGAGCCTAGGCTCTGATACCATGTAGGATTTTGGGAGAAAATATTTATTCTTATTAATCTCAACATAACCAGAAAACAATAGTTATATAGAAGAGATTGAGAATCTAATCTTCTTCTAGATAAACTCCAAATCCTATCTTTAACGATTCTTATCCTATACTACAAAATTTAAACTCTAGAATTTAAATCTTATTGATAACGCATAAACCATATCTAAACCTATCTACTCCTATATTTCTGACAAGTTCCAATTCCAGCAATCGGGGACAAGGTTCCATCTGCAATTCACACTTTAGTGTGACCATAATTCAGAATATATGAGCATAATTGAGCACAACCTGTCATATGATCTGAGGCCCTGGAGTCAATAATTTGGGAATTTTTTACTTCTGTTGTGAAATTTAGGACTGAAAGGAAATTATCTTGCTGGGCAATTAAAGAAGTACCAGTTTCTTTCTCTGGAGTGAGTAACTTGTAGAGGCGCTCAAGTTGCTCCTTACTGAGGTTGATACTACCCAAATTTTCACCAGGTTTTTGTTCAATCCGTTCAGCATTGGATTGATAGGCACGGGTTTCTTTTTGAAACTGTCCAGGTTGCCTTTGATGTTCACGGTTGTTCTGATTGGGAGGTTTCCCATGTAATTTCCAGCAAGTTTCTCTAGTGTGATTGGTTCTTTGACAATAATCACACTAAAGATTCCCTCTTCTAGCACGTCGTGATTCATTAGAGAAGTCTGGTTTTCTGTTCCGTTCGTGGCTTTTGGAGACCAGTGCGGAACCCTTTGTTTGGATAGTTCCTCTAGGATCACCGAGCATAATTTTGCGCTTACTCTCCTCCCTTCGAACTTCAACAAAGACTTCTTCAATCTGAGGTAGAGGTCGGATTCCAATCATTCTACCACGAACCTCATCTAGATCCTTATTTAGCCCTGCAAGGAAGTCATAGGTACGGGTTTTTTCTACACGTTTCAAATATCTTTCTAAACACTCACCACACCAATCATTTGGCTCAAACAGATCCAGTTCCTGCCATAACTTGGTAAGGCTAGTGTAGTACTCTGTGACGTCCATACTTCCTTGTTTGAGATCCCTAGCTTGGTCTCTTAATTCACACAATTGTGCTGGATTCTCCATATCAGAATAGGCAAGTTTCACCTTATCCCAAATGACTTTGGCCGCGGAGTGAACAAGGTATAATGACCCAATATGTTCTTCCATAGAGTTGATGAGCCAGGACATCACCAAGGCATTCTGAGTGTCCCACGATGTGTACGCAGGGTTAGTTGAGTCTGGTTTCTTTGTGGAGCCATCAAGAAACCCAATTTTTCCTCTGCGTACAATGGGGTTAATTGTAAGGCTCGGTACATGGGAAGATTCAGCAGAAGCTCCCTCCTTTCCGTCCTTGCTTAACCCAGTGAGGGCCTGCTTAAAGCTATTGGCCATGTCGTTTTCCTCTCAACGGTATCCTATCTCTGATACCATGTGAGAAAAGATACCGGAGAAGAAAACCATAAAACACTGCTCAGAATTTCTTATTAGAATAATTCTTAACATATAGGAAAAGACCTAGAATTTATAGTCATATTCTGGTCAGAAACTATCCCAACAAACTAGGAAACAAATCAGGAAACATATAACTAAAAATAATAAGGCCTTGATTTTATTCTCTAAAAAATAGGATTTACTAAATCAACCCTTAATTGCCTCCAAATCTCCCGGATATCAGGGATACTGGAGATGGATTGATCTTCAACAAAATATGTCTTTGTATTTGGTGTGAGAGGGAGAAAATAACATAATGCAGCACATTGGCATCAAAACGTGACTATTTCATTTCACTATACCAACGAAAATTCTTTCCTACAGCTCTAAGACCACTGATCGGCATAGTAGAGAACTTTTATCCAATTCAAATGATGATTCTGATGATCGGGTGAGTTCATGTTCAAATATATATATTAAGATAGTGAATGACATTATAGGCTTCTCTGCTAATCTCTGTATTTTCTGTTTTTGTTTTTCCTCTTTACCTTATCAGGCAGAAGAACAACTGCAGAGATCCGTTCAAAGGCTTGAAGAGCTTAAAAAGGAGGTCTGTGTCTTTTGTTTTGAGTTTGAAAATTATGTACCTTGTTGAGTTACCAGTTCGGAGGTTCAGATTATCCGTCCAACAAGTTTCTGGTGTGTGTGTGTGTATTTTTAATACATACACATATATGCGTGCTTTTGCACACGTATTATTCTTTTTCTCCGCTGTATCTATTGCAGAAGAACCTAATATGCTTTTCCTTTACAGATTCTGCAAATGGAAGAGAGGCTAGAAGAGAAGGGAAAACTTGTTTTGGACTTGCAGCAAAAGTCTAAGGTAGGTTTATTCTAAATGCAGAAGTCATCTGTTCAATGTTTCATTTTATTTCTTCCTATTATTCACAATTTTTTTTTTCTCCCGCTAAGAATGTTATAATGGATGCAGAAACTGGAAGATGCATTAATAAATGCGAAGAAAACTTCTTCGCACCGTAAGACACACTTGACCAAGGTATTTGCAATGGTTTAAAATTTTGCTTTTCGGAGATTCTGTTTATATTTTGAACATGATTGGAGATTAATGCTGATGTTATTGGTTTTATCTGCAGCTTCACAAAAGCTTCATGCAAGTTCAAGAGCATACTGAAAGGCTTAAAAGCTGTGAAAAAGAACTTCAGGTTGGTCTTAGAAATAAATAGCCATGTACAGAAGACTACAGAAACAAAATTTCTTATGTACTTTCTTTTTGTATTTGATTCATAGTTTAGAACCTCAGTATGCTCACAGATAGCACATACAATTATCTTTTATTGCACCCGATCATGGCCTTTTCTTCCATTGGTAGATTCTTTACAACATTTTCAAATATCATTTACCAATTATGCTCTTGAACAAGTAAACAGCCACATAACTTGGTATCCAAAACTTGGTAAACAATTTGGTTTACTTGATCTTGGATCGTGAACCAGTGATAAGGGATGTGTTTGAGTTTATGCATATTTCTAACGCAGCGGTATGCATATAGAAATGACTTCTTAGTAGTATTTCTTGAACGTATTTTACACAACTGGATGCTGTAGTCTTAACGTATTTAAGTGGAACAATGTTCTTGCAGCGTGGATGGTCTTTGGGGTGCTTAACACTGGTTTTGCTCCCCCATTCCTCTCTCTGCTTTACTACCATCTTTAGATTTTATTCATATTATAGACTGGATTAAAGTTGCAAATCTTTTACTTGCAGTCTCTTGTTGATGTGGTGATGTCGGAAGATGTTGGCGACGATGCTTTACGGGGTGGAATCCTTGCGAATGGCAATATTACATAATAGATTATGCTATATTTACAAGTTTTCCGGCATGCAAACACCTTTTCAGTTTTCTGGGGGTACTTGATTAGAATAGTAATTAGTAAAGCTTTTTATGTTACTCATGTAAAGCTTTGGGCTTGCAACGTGGGTTTTCATGTATGTACTTTGTGTTTGTATAGATATTATCACCAAAATGGAGATTCAGACTTGAAACTTTTGAGATGTATATGCTAGTTTTTCTCGAGAATTCTCCAGATGAATCTCGGTGATTTTTGTTTCATAGAACTTTATTTATACCCAAAAGTGCAATGAATCAGACATGATTATCTTGGCAAATTACTCTAAAAAAAACAAACAAACAAAAAAAGCAAATTTTTTTAGTGTGTGGATATGCACCTTTATGGCAAAAAGATTGGAGCACACCAGCATGGTCTGGTGATAATGGTGGAATTTAGTCTACTAGATCTGTAAATAAACAACGGAAAGAAATTTGACAAAGTGAAAAAAAAAGTGTTGGTAATGTGTTCTTGGGAGGCTACGGTGACTTTCGGTGCTCCTTTCTTGTGTTGTAAGTTATGCAATAAATTAATTGGCCAATCTTCACAATAAAAAAGATATACATACATACATATACATACATTCATATATATATATATACATATATATATAGAGAGAGAGAGAGAGAGAGAGAGAGATCTCCAATATTAAGCTGTACTCTTACGAGTTACAACAGCCCGGTTACCAAAGAGGTTGGCTTTACAAGTTGGGTCAGAGATTTAACTTAAGTTTCGAATGTTTGTCGGTGGATCCTAGTCATGCATGCAAGGAATTCGAAAAAGTTAGTGAAATTTATTAAATATTGAATAAAAGTAAGACTGATATGCAAAATTTGACAGATTTAAAGATTGAATCCAACAAAAAGTATAATGCAATTAGATGTTCGCCATAAAATATGGTAATTTTCTTTTTCTGGGAAAAAATAAAGTATATTTCAATGTATACAGATCATGCATGGTAATGAAAAGATCAATACATAGAATTCTTATTTAAGTAAAAAGATAATAAACAGTGATGAAAAATTTTGCATTTTTCGATGCACATTTTCTTTTTAAATCAGCTTAATTTATGATAGAATCTTAGTGTTAGCATCTATGATCTATATACATGAGACGCACCCCAAAAAAAATGCATATAACAATTCAATCTCCATTTTTTCTCAAATAGGTATATAATTAATATGTCATTAGACATATAGAGATGAATATTATAGAACAAAAAAAATACTCATTTTAGTTACCGTTATGCCCTTGGTTCTCTCTACTACTTATATTACTAACTAAATAAATAATTATAGATATATACTACGTAACACAAGAATAAAATTACAATTTAAGACATTGGGACTTATACAACGAAAACACGCAAGAAACCCTAATATTCTCCTAACCCTAAACACTCCAAACCCTCAGAATTTGAGAGTGATCTCACTTCCATTGCTCTCTTCACCATCTTCTCTGAGTGCAGCCAACCCTTTTCGCTCTCCGCCGTTCTCGCCGCTCTCGCCTTTCCAGCTGCTGCTCTCCGACTTGCCGTCCTCAATGCTCTCCGACCGGTCCCCGGCCCCTCTAACATCGGACTCGGGCGAGCTGTGGATCTGTGACGTGGCCTTGTACATGTGGAGCTGGTGGTGGAGGGCGTGGTGGTGCAACTGGTGGTGGTGGGGCATCGGCGGTGGCGATGCAGGCGCTGGTGAGGCGTAGAAGTCTTGAGGCATCGGCGGGGCGCAGTAGTGGGGCGGTGCATGGGACGCCGGGTGCGGGCTGTAGAGGGCTGCCGGGGCACCGCCGTGGGCTGCGGCGGCGGCGCTCGCGTACTCAGGTGGGACCCAGATGCCTCCCAGCACTACCAGCTGTGGTGCTGGCGCGCCTGCTGATTGTGGGCTTGGACTTGGTCGTCTAGTGTGCAGCCTATATTTCTGAGAACCAAAAAAAAAAAAAAGGTGTTAAGATGAAAATGAATTTCTTCTGTTTTTTGCTCTTTTCTTTTTGTTGATGCTTAAACATCAATGAAAGTTTGATTGGGATGAAAATTCACAAGTAAATCATTATCCTAAATACCACAGTATGATTGTTTTATTTAATTTTTTCCAAAAAATCAATAAAATAGAAATTAATGTCATGTAAAATTATACTATATTAGCTATGCAATATAGTTTGCGGGTCCAAAATTGAAATTACAATATGTAATCTGTAAAAGAAAATGAACTATTAATGCATCATATCACATCATATACACAAACATAAAAGAAATGAACATATAGGCGAGAAATTACAATTATCGGGACGTCTGTCACAAAGAAAATTTGTCGCAAGACGGTTACAGAGTTGTACAAAGAGCACGTTTTTTCTTTTAATGAGAGAGAAAGAGAAAGATACCTGCAAATGGCTTTTAACTTCATCATTGGTCAAGCCCTCAACCTTCATGAGCTCTCTGATTTGTTTTGGAGTGGCAACTGTTTCCAAATATACGCTCATCAATCAACAATAACCAAATAACACTATTTATGATCATTTAGATTTCTCATCACGTAATTAACGATCAATAAATATAATATTAATATTAAATTATAATTACCTTGAGAACCACCAAGCATCTGAAGAGCATTCACAAATCTTCGGTGCAAGTCCGGCGACCAACACCTCCTTGCCTTTCTATGAGTTTGATTAGAATTACTAGTAGTAATATTGGATCCGTTATTATTATTATTATTATTATTATTAGTACTACTATTATTTGTTTGTCCTTCTGATATATTTCCACTTCCTTTTCCTTGCTCAATGACCACTCCAACACGATTATTATTACCAAACTTGCCACAACTTTCTCTCCTTTGCCCATTTTGATCGCCCTCAAAGCACTTCTTATCCTCGACGTCTTTCTCCGCCGAGGAGAGGGCCAGCTCCGGTAGCGGGGCCCTCGGGCACGAGTTCTGGTCCTTGGAGAAGGGAAGAAAAGCTCCGCCGTTTCGCTGCTTGTTGTCCAAGGCTAGCTTGGGGCTCATGTTAAAGCTAATGTGGTCAGATTGGTCTTTTTGAGATGTGTTATTAATACTACTTGTGGTAATTTGTGGTTTAGTTAATCCTTCACTAGTTTGGCTCCATAGTTGGGCAGATGTCATCCAGTTTGCCTTGTCAGATATTGTGTTTGTGGTCTTTTCTGAGCCTTCGGAACTTGATGTTTTTAAGGGTATGAATTCTTCAAGAACTGGCCTAATTGGCCCTTGGTTATTTGCTGATCTATACGCTTGTAGTTGTTGCCTTGACGATTCCACAGCTTAAATATTATACCAAAAACAAAAGGAAAATAAAAGTGTTAGCTAATATCGATGAGATGATCATCAAGATAATAAATAAATAAATAAATAAAAAGAAGAAGAAGAAGAAATTTAAAGGAAAAAAGACAGATTTATTGCACGGTATAATAAGAATGCTAAATATTTCGCTTTCAGTAATCTTTAGAAAAATGCATTTGTTGAATGACTGCCTGCTTTGGATTTGGTGAAATGAACTTATCAAATAAAGTGGCAACAAATGAAAAGGCTTGTTCTTATACCTGGCTCTCACTTCTATAAATGAAAACGCTAGGGAAAAAAAAGGAAAAGATTTGGAAAGCTAAAATCATCATAGATGAATTATGAATATCCAATGTTATTGGTGGTTAGAACATGATCTCTTTCTCTCATATTGGAACCTATAAAGCTCTCCAACAAGAATCTAATATTATTATATATTATTAAATAACAGTTGCTTAGTTTCTTCAAAATTTCACATGTTTTTCTAATGCATGGCATGAAAGTTAGATCTAATATCAAAGAGATGATGATAATATACATATATATATATATACATATTGATATATATACCATTGGTGAGAAGTTGCATGCAAAGAGGCAACTCTCGCTTGAAGGCATCGATCTTAAGGCGTTCTTCTTCAAGACGAGAGAGAAAGTCTTCGAGCTTCTGAGTCTGATCATGAGGCTGTTGATTATGATCTGCAAATGATTTTAGAAGCATGGAATAGCTGTGAGGCTTGCAATCCAAAGATAGCTCCGAGGGAGAAGCCATTTTAGGTTTGGTTTTTTTCTGTTCTCGATCGTATCTCTCTTTTGTTTCTTATGGAAAAGAGTACTACAAGACTATGTGCAAAAGCCAAAACACTGTTTTTTCAGAA
>NW_010361820.1:519020-539020 GCF_000414095.1 Morus notabilis | reverse complement strand
CAGGTTGTAAATCAAAAGTAGTAAAACTCCTAGATATGAGTTTTTGTAGTCTCATATACTTTTATTTTCTGAAAAAGAAAGCAAAAACTTTGGGAAGATAAATACGGCATAATTATTACCTGCAGTACTGATATTAATCACACTACACATTTAAACGTAAACACTATATTTAGTAGGGATGAAAGGCAGAAATAGAAGTGAAAGTTTGGCCATACAACTCGACAATCTGAAAAGAAATTTTAGGTCAGGGTTAGAGAGTAGGTCCAACTCGACTTAAAAGCTCAAATGATTTAGAGCCGGTCTGGTCTAGCCGGAAATTTTATAAAGTATTTTTAAATAATTTTTGGACAATTTTTAAAAACACCCCTTGAAATATACCCCTTTTTATTTCTACTCCTTAACATTAACTCATATATTTCTACCTTTTAGATTAGAGCTAGTCAAGGGGTGGAGTTTTTTAAAATGGGTACTTTTAATAAGTCAGGATTTTAATGAGGTAGAATATGTAATTTTTTCAAAAAAACTTTTAAAAAGAAAGTGTTTGGGCCGAGCTAGCTTTCAGATTATAAACCTCAACCCAACTTGGACTGAAAGTTAGGACCGAATTAGCCTCGGGCCAATAGTGACGAGTTTCGGGTTGGCAGTTTGGCCAGGTCTAACTTGTAGTTCTAGGTGGAAAGAATGATGAAGGTCAAAAGGTGAAAGAGATTTTGGGACAAAAAATAGAAAAGATTTTTATTTGGTAATAGAGAAAAGAGAAAGGAAGAGAAATTAGAAAAGAATAGAAGTGGGATTAGAGATATCAAAAATGGCCAATATGAACATGATAGGCTAAGAAATAGGGTCTGCCATGCACGGTTTTTTATATGTATCTTTTATAATTTTCATATAATACATTAAGTGTAGTATTTTTACGAGATTTTATCTCATTTGAATTTTTGTTAGACGGCATTTCAATGTTGTAGGTTTTTATGTGTTTTTTAAAAATTTTAATTCTTGTACCTTGTATTTTAAGATTATATCATATAAACATACATTGTATTTTTTTTATTGTACCATATTTATACCTTCATATTTAGATTTTATACTCAATTTTTATCTTTTCACGGTCAATAATAAATTGACCATGAAAATGTTCTAAATTCCTACAAAAAATTAAGAATAAGAAACAAAATCACTAAGTTTCAAAAATATGAAGGACATTTATATTTCTTTTATAATTAAAATAAACCTTTGGACTGAAAAAAAGATATGGATTTAAAATGAATTTAAAATGTAAAGGTATAATTTAATACAGTTTAAAATAGAAGGTATGATTTTTTTTATATTCAAAATAGAGGGTATAAAAATGAAAATACCTTTTTAATCATATGTTTTGTTTCGTTGTATATATAATAAGTTTGGTACTTTTTTGCTTATTTAGAATTTTCCAAGGACACGACACGAATATAAGCTGGTCATGAGTCAGGCTTGATGCAATAAATTAATAGGGAAAAGATGACAAATATTCTTTTAGAGTGTATGAGTCTAGATTTTTACTAATTACTCTGAATTAATATTGTTTTAGTCAAATAACTATATTAGTGAAAATGATATTAATAAAAAATAAATAGTAAAAATTAAGACTCATGCACTCTTAATAATAAGTTCAATAATTCTCCCATTGTATTTTAATAAGCACGACATAGCTCAACATTATTATTAAATGGGATGATACGGGCATGATATGAAGCATTAACTGGCCAATATAAAAGAGCCAACCCGATCCGTTTGACATTAACTGGCCAATATAAAAGAGCAAACCCGATCCATTTGACATCTCTTAGTGATAACCACCGTATTTAATCTTTCTACGAATGGTGAGATTGAGCAGGGAAAAGTTCTCATATTTGAAACAAGATGAAATTACTTTTTTGACCTCATTTATAAATTGATATTATAAAAGATAGATAAAATGTTAGCTATACTCTAACTCATTTTCTTTCCCTCTTTACATACCAAATAAATTAAAAATATAAAGTTTTTTGTTCTGCCATTCTTATGTTCTATCTCATTTTTTTCTTATCCCTCCTTCAAAACATAGCATAACATAAATAAATTGTCGTTTAAGAAAAATAAAATACGAAAAATAGATAATTTGGCCCGACCGATTATCACTTATATAGAACTTTAACTGTAGAGCTTTCTTTTTTTACTTTTACTTTTTTTTTTTTTTTTTCTTTTGGTCCAACTCCAAAATAATAAAAATCCAAAGTATTTTAAGATCAGATGGCTCTAGTGCATCGAATTCCCTTACAAAGACAAAGGCGAGAAAAAAGGAAAGAAAGGAAAGGAAATGAAAGAGTGGCAATAATGATGGTTGGTCGCTTTCTAAAGTCAGTCTTCTACTACAAGACTCCAACCCACACCTTTTCTGCAGATTCTATCCTTCTTTCTTTCTTTCCTTCCTATCTTTGTTTTTTACGAAAGAAAGGAAAGAGATTCTCCTCGTTACACGTGTCAAATATTCCCACAATATCGTTCTTCTGAATATCCCTTTTGTCTGGCGCAAATTTTGAGGAATATTCCCCTTCCTTTCACATTTTCCGAATTCTCATTTTCGTTTTTTTTTTTTTCTTTTGTTAAAAACCGAAACCGATGCTTTTTTCCTTGTTTTTTTTTTGGAAAATGATGATTCATGCTAACATGAGCTGCTGTGACCTTCACTACTAACCTGCGCCGCTGTGACTATAACAGATTATCATCAAGTGTAAAATGTGTGGGGGTAGGAAATGTAACTGAATTCTTATTTACTAATATATTTATAGGAAAGAACTTGGATAATTGTTATTTTCACAATTTAGAAGAAAAAAAAGTAAAATTATGTCATTTGAAATTAAAAAACTGAAATAAGAAATAAAATGAATTGAACTTTTAACATACCAATTCTAAAGAACATATTTGAAGAAAAAGAAAATAACATTACTAACTTATTTTGAAAATGCCTTTTAAGTCGGACACTCGGACGAGTTTGGTTATAAATATAATGTTTTTTGTATATAACACTCAGTTTGTTCAAGTGTGATATTTAAAAAATGTAGTTTAACATATATAATATTGAGTAGTATACTTAAACAAACCAAATATTATATACGTTTATGAATGATGTTATAAAAGTAAATTAATATATATATTTACTATTGATAATTACTATTGATGCTTTTTGTGGGTAATTAGAAATTTGAAGTTTCCGTTTGAAATGGGCCAAAAGTGACCCGAAAACAGCTTATCTAATACTTTTACAAGGCTACTCTCGTACTTTATTTGTGAAAAGCCCAGTTAAGGACCACTGTTTTCTTTCTTTCTGACAGAAACTTCCCTCCAAGCTCCAACTTTTGCCATGCTATTATAATTATTCTCATGCATTCTTTCTTTCTCTTTAAAAAAAAAAGGGTTCAAAGACAAACGATAATTCGAAAGGAAAGATAAAACAATCTCTGGTGTTTTTATTGATAAATGATGTTTCAAACGAGTTCAAAACTATTGTCTTATTTTCATGTCTCATATTTAATTGTCTCTCAAATACTATTTTAAAGCTTAAATATTTTTTTGTTAGAAGTAATTTCAGTATTTAGTTATGCAGTTAAATTGTTAATTTTAGATGAAAAATAGTATTAGTATTTGGTAAAGCAAATGTCGACTCAGAATTAACCTAGCTTCTATGTGTGCCATGGCAGGAAATTATGGCACAAATATTTATTGGGTCACTTCCGTACGTTATATAACCCTTTAATTGTGAGATGCTATGCTCCATTTACTGATAAGATACCCCTTTGTGGCTAGTGATAAGATCCTTATTCTTCCTTTACATTACCTGTTTGTTAAAAGGATACATAAGTACAGCATCCATGGTAATATTTTGGTTTGTTATATCGTGCAACGTCATTAAATTACTATATTTAGTGGCTATTTACTATGAAAACGTAATTATTACGCATCTATATAGTATTCTCTTCTTTTTTAGAACACCGGTGTTCTATACTTTTCAGCTGTTAGATCTATATCAGGATCTGTATGTTCCGCATATTTTTTAATCTATGTGATTTTGATAAGATCTAACGGCTGAAAAAATAAGAAACACCAGTATTTTTGAGAAAACACCGGAGAAACTCCACATATATATATATATATATATGCATTGTTGCACGAGCAAGACCAAGTTATATTAATATATATATTTTTAGAACACCGGTGTTCTATACTTTTCAGCTGTTAGATCTATATCAGGATCTGTATGTTCCGCATATTTTTTAATCTATGTGATTTTGATAAGATCTAACGGCTGAAAAAATAAGAAACACCAGTATTTTTGAGAAAACACCGGAGAAACTCCACATATATATATATATATATGCATTGTTGCACGAGCAAGACCAAGTTATATTAATATATATATATATATATATATGTGTGTGTGTGTGTGTGTGTGTGTTTATGTTTGTATGCATTCATGTCTATGTGGGTGTGTGTTTGTGTATACATTCTCTATCAAACATACGTGATGCAATTTTTGAATGAGCACTAATATAGTTGGAAAGAATAGCAACTTTGCCATGGGTTAATCGTCCACTGAAACGTGTTGATTTATTATTTTATGCGTAGAAAGAATCAATTGAACTGTTGTTGTTGTTGTTCTGCTGATGTTGTTGTTGTTATTCTTATTATTATAATTATAATTATAATTATTATTATGATTATTATTATTGTCATTATTATTATTATTATTATTATTATTATTATTATTATTATTTTGTGAAGGGAAAGAATCGTTTTGTCATGTACATGTAATACCTATAAACAAAACCTCTTGACATTTTAAAAGAGGATAATATGTGTTAGATTCTGTTATACCGTATCCGACTATATATACGTACCAAAATCCCCTTCATGATAGATAAAATAATAATAACAATAATAGCAATAATGCTCAAGAATTCAAAGTTCCCTATCAACTTGATCTTGGAAAGAAGAAAATAATTCTTTTAGAGAAAGAAGAATGAGCTTTATGTTGCATTATATCATGAAATATTCTTAATTACTTTGCGGAAAGCCAATGATGGATACATTTACGGGCTGTAAGGCTTGTCAATGAGAGAATCATGAACTGGAAATTAAACATTTTGGTGAGAAACGGATTGTGCTACTAAATTCCCTAATTCACTTAGTATAGATTCGTTTCTCTTTAGCATCAGAACTTGATTTATTTATAGATGATTGGAAGTGGATTTGTATAGAGTTCTATATATTCTCTATGCTTATCTTAATAGTAAGTTTGCTATGCTAAGTTTACATCCATTGTTGATGTGATAGTCATCAATCCTTTGAGACAAGAGGTTCAAAAAAAAAAAAAAAAAAAAACATTGCGTATTCCCACATCGCCTAAAACTGGATATAGGTAATAGTTTATAAAGAATGACACTATCTCCCAATGGTATGAGGCCTTTTAATCTCCTTTTTGAATGATAAAAGAAAATATAATCCAAAAGGCAGAATTCAAACACGCCAAGAAGTTAAAAAAAATCATGCTATTAATTCACAAATGAATATTAGTTTTAGTTGACAAATTAATGATATTTGGTAGAAGAAAATACTACTAGAATATTATGGCACAAGGAAATAGAGAGAAGAAAAACATGAAAATATATACCAAGAAATCTAATTACATAGTCAAGTTATGAAATGTCCCTTTTGAGCAAATTTATTTGAATGGTACACAATAATTTCTCTAGAAAATATCATTCCAATGCCCTTAGACTTTAAACATATGCATAAAGAAAGTTTGACCATAGATAAGGAGTTGAGTGCATATGGCATCTGAATTAGCATGAGAGAGTGGAGAATGGAATTAGAATCACTTTGGTCGGCCTCTTAGAAAAGGATGAACTTCTGAGAAAGAAGGGGAAAAAGAAAAATAAAAAGCGCATTTAGAGTGTTAGTGAAGACAGGAATTGCAAAACAAATGTTAAATATTTTTGGTATTGTTGACATACTGTTGTCACAATAAGCTTCTACAGAAAAGTGCTTTTTTCTCCCCTATATCATTTATCAAACAAATTCTTCATGTTGATGCGTCTTTGCAAAGTCAGATATATATGTATATATATACATATATATATATATATGGAATTTCTACACATAAATAAGTGTAATCTTTCCTTACGTACTGGTCCATGCATACTTCTACAATTATTATTAATTTATTTGTTAATGTTTATCATGAAAGTTTCAGGATATGCATGTCTAACTTCATCCTACAGCTGGCAACTTGATTCTTTCTCAGCTATATATTAAAAGTATAAAACTTAGACTCCGTTCATTTCACCGATTTAAGTTTAGATTTTGAGTTTTGTTACACTAAAAAGCTCTAAAAAACAGTCACTTTTTTTTTTTTTTGCTACAGTAAAAAACTTTCACATAAAGTCACATCTCAACTCGAATCAGCGAACTAAACGGACCTTAATTTAGTCACTACTTCTTAAGTGTATGGTCTGTTTGTTTCATGCGTTTAAATCAGTGATTTTATTTCATTGGTGGGAACTTTGTTAAAGAATAAATTTTGAATTTAAATTCTTTATAAGATGAAAAACATTGTAACATAATCAAAATCATAAGTTTAAGTATAAAAACCAAATGAGACCGTAATGTTTCATCAATTCGTGCTTTCATATTCTATAATGTAACTTTCATAAAGACAGTGCTAAAAGTTTTTTCTTTTTTTTTTTTTCTGTTCAAAAAGATATCTATTATCTATCTATATGTATAGCCTTATATCTTATAGATGTTAGAAATAATATGCAAAATAATAACGAACGGAAATAGCAAATTGGAATTAGAGAAATATAAAAGATTACAACAATGATATTAACCGAAAATAAACTGGAAATAACAACTAAAATTCAGGATCGAAAACGTTGAAGCCAAGGCCCGTTTTACACGGTGTCTTTAAAATAGATTCACCTCCTCACCGTAGTGACATGGTTTTCTGGTGTCTGTCTTCTAGGATACAACGGTGGCAATAGAGTAGAGATGGCGCACACAAAACTACTCCGTCGGCAAACCGAAATAAGTTTGAACTCTATCACTCAAAATTACCTACATACTCTAGAATACTTTTACTGAGATAAGGAAAGGAGATTTCAGTTTGAAGGTGTATCTGACAAGTAACGAGAGGCCTCAATTTATAGGAGGCCGGAGGAGACCCGACATTAACTCGAAATCAATTTTCAGATGAATTTTCAACTAATCTATGCCGTTACAAAACGTTTTGATTGCACGCTTAAATGCCAATTTAATTCACAAACATTTACAACATTACTCCACATGTGCATTCTAGGTGTCAATTTCTCATTCACCCTGTGCATCATTTTGAGCGTAAAAATATACCAGTTCCATCTCTCCACGGAAAAGAACAAGAAACTGCCTAGACTCGTCACTATAATATAGTGAGTCCCACTAAAAAATGAGCCTAAAAATAGTATTTTAACCATCATCATACATAATATGAAATTGTAAAATTATTATAATTGTTTTGAAAAATAATTATATACATATAAAGTAAAAACATGCAAATTGTAACGTTAAAAAAAAAAAAAAAAGGTTACAAATGAGACGTGCGCTAAGCACGTATTAGAATTTAGGCATATTTGTTATATTTCATCCTTCACAGTATCTAAGTTCTCTTTCTGTTACACATAACGACAAATGTAGAAGGCTCCAGAATAAGTTAGTTACAACAAATTCTAGAGCCATATATGAAGCAGAGCATTGTATCTGTTTTCAAGTAATGAGAATATTTTGCTCATTCTTCACAACTTCGTCTCTCTCTTCTCTCTCATCTTCTTTTTCTATTATGGTATCAGAGCTATAAGCTCCACTGCAGCATATCTCTGTTTCTTTCCTCTTTTTTTTATCATGGCTCGCGGTGGTAACAATAACACCGCCACCAATCCTCCTGCCACCAATAACAATCATTTTCTGCCGTTGACTCCGGCTCCAGATCTTTCTTCTATCGATGGTGCTAATAGCCCTTTTTTTCTTCATACTGGCGACCATCCTGGCCTCTCTCTCGTCTCCCACGCCCTAACTGGTCCAAATTACAATACCTGGAATCGTGCCATGCTCATGGCTCTTAATGCCAAAAATAAACTTTGTTTTGTTGATGGTTCCATTCCGCAACCTCCTGTTACAGATCCTCTTGCCGGAATCTGGTCATGCTGCAACAATATGGTTACTTCGTGGCTTCTTAATGCTGTTTCCAAGGAAATCGCCGATAGCCTTCTCTATTTGGACAGTGCTCATGCTGTTTGGACAGATCTGCAAGAACGCTTTCGCCAGAGCAACGCTCCTCGTGTTTTTCAAATTAAACAGTAGCTACACGCTCCTTCTCAAGGAGCTTTGGACGTTAACACCTATTTTACCCGATTGAAAATACTCTAGGATGAGCTTAAGAACTTCCAGCCCGTTCCAGTTTGCAATTATGGTGGCATGAAATCCTGGATGGACTATCAAGAACAGGAATACGTTATGCAATTCCTTATGGGTTTGAACGAATCATGTCAGAATGCGCGGCCAAATCTTAATGCTGGAACCATTACCTTATGTCGCAAAGGTGTTTAACCTTGTGGTTCAGGAGGAGAGACAATGCTCCATCGTCTCTGTTTCACCTGCTCCCTCAAATTCCTTGGCCTTTAGCACCGTGTCTTCTCAGCCCGCGCTTCTTCCGACTCCGTCTCCTCCGGCGTCAGTGGCGGCAGCATGGTCGGCGTCCTCTCAGCCCAAATCTCGTCGTGAGAGACCTGTATGTACTCATTGTGGTCTTAGTGGGCACTCTGTGGACCGCTGTTACAAGCTTCATGGATTCCCACCTGGCTACAGGCCCAAGCCCAAACCTTAGCCCTCGGCCCACCAGATGTATCAGGGTTCTCATTCTTCACAGAAACCTCAGGGCTCCCAGCCTTCACAGAACTCCCCTCAATCCTATACCAACCCTACAGCCGCCACAACTTCGCTCATCTCATCTCCAATGGCACCAGCACCGCTTTCGACTGACCATATTCAACAACTGATTGCTCACCTCAGCTCGCAGCTCCACGCTACTGGTTCATCCTCATCTGAGTCTCCAATGGCCGCTAATCCTTGTGCCTCTCAAGTCAATGGTAATTTTTGTTTTATTTCTTCTCTTTCCCATACTCATGTTCCTCCTCACACTTGGGTCATCGACACTGGGGCTACACATCATGTCTGCTGTTCCATGTCTCTTTTGTCTCATTCCACACCAGTTCACAACACCAGTGTCGTACTCCCTAATGGTCACAATGTCCAAATCACTCGTGTAGAATACTGTGCCTCTCACTAGCTCCTTGACCCTGTACAATGTCCTGTTTGTTCCCATGTTTAACTTCAATCTTCTTAGTGTCAGTGCTCTAACCTTGAGTCGTTCTTGCCTTGTTAATTTCTCCTCTTCTACTTGTGTCATTCAGGACCTTACTCGGGACTTGACGATTGGGCGGGGTAAACGCCACGGAAACCTTTACTTTTTAGAACTAGAAAAACCAATTTGTAATTCTCTTTTTCCTTGCTCTGTAATGTCTCAATCTGATGTTTAGCATTTACGCCTTGGGCATCCATCTGCTGTAAAACTTCAGCTCCTTAATAAAGAATTACAAATTTCTAGTTCTTCATAAAAATGCTCTGCTCATTGCCGTGTTTGTCATTTAGCCAAACAGAAACGTCTTCCGTTTCCTGCACTTAATAATTTATCTGCTAATCCTTTTGATTTAATCCATATAGATATTTGGGGCCCTTTTCATGTTGAAACTACTAATGGTCATCGTTACTTTTTAACAATTATTGATGATTGCACCAGAGCCACTTGGGTCTATTTACTTCAGAATAAAACAGATGTTCTAACTATATTTCCTACCTTTTATAATCTCATTCAAACACAGTACCATGCCTTAATTAAATCAGTTCGTTCAGATAATGCACCTGAGTTAGCATTCACTGATTTTTTTCATTCGAAAGGGATCATACCTTACCATTCTTGTGTTAAGACACCAGAACAAAATTCCGTTGTTGAACAGAAACACCAACATATTCTTAACGTGGCTCGTGCTCTCTTATTTCAGTCTTGTGTCCCTCTCTGTTACTAGGGAGATTGTCTTCTCACAGCTGTTTATCTAATCAATCGCACACTGTCTCCTTTACTATCCAACAAGACTCCATTTGAAATGTTAAACAACAATAAGCCCTCATATACCCATCTTCGCACATTTGGTTGTCTGTGTTATGGTTCCACACTTCGTGCCCATCGTTCAAAATTTTCTTCACGAGCTCGAAGCTCTGTCTTTCTTGGCTATCCGTTTGGTTACAAAGGATACAAACTTCTTGATTTAGAGAGCCACAAGGTTTACATATCACGACATGTTCAATTTCATGAAAATATCTTTCCATTTGCTGACTCACATCCACAAACCACTCTTCATGATTTTTTTCATGACCGTGTACTTCCTGCCTTCATTCCTTCTCAATTTATCCCTTCCATACTGCCCTCTCCACCCTCCACCCCTTCCTCGGGTTCTCCTTCTTCCCCTGCATCTTCCTCTTGCCCCCATCGTGTCATTAAGCCTCCTACCTATCTTTCGGATTACCATTGTTATCTTTTGGCCGATTTTTCTCTTGCTTCTTGTGTTTCTTCTCCTTCCTCCACAGTTACTCCGTATCCCATTTCCTCCACCCTGAGTTATCAAAAACTGTCTTCTCCCTATCGTCACTTCGTCCTCTCCATTTCCTCTCATGTCGACCCTAAATCATTCTCTCAGGCCATTGGACACTCAGTTTGGCGTGATGCCATGGATGTGGAATTGCAAGCCTTAGAAGGCAATGGCACTTGGTCTATTGTCTCTCTACCTCCTGGCAAACACTCAGTGGGCTACAAATGGATATACAAAACAAAATTTCTTGTTGATGGTACTATTGAACGTCACAAAGCACGCCTGGTCGCCAAAGGATTTACTCAACAAGAAGGGATTAATTTTCTGGACACCTTTTCCCCGGTTACAAAACTTGTTACTGTCAAAGTTTTACTCTCTTTGGCTGCTATTTCAGGTTGGTCGCTTACTCAATTGGATGTCACAAATGCATTTCTCCATGGTGATCTCAGTGAAGAGATTTATATGGACTTACCACTGGGATATGCTTGTCGCAAGGGGGAGTCTTTACCTCCTAATGCCGTTTGTCGGCTCCACAAATCTATATATGGGCTGCGACAAGCCTCGAGACAATGGTTTCACAAGTTTTCAACAACTTTGCTCTCCGAAGGATTTACTCAATCGGCATGTGATCATACCTTGTTTATCAAGGTAACTGACAACTTCTTCCTTGCACTTTTAGTGTATGTCGACGATATCATTATTGCCGGAAATAATCAAGTGGCTGTGGAGACAATCAAGTCAGTCATTGGTAAACAGTTCAAAATAAAGGACTTGGAAAGTTTAAAATATTTTTTGGGCCTTGAAGTGGCACGTACAGCGGCTGGTATATCCGTTTGTCAACGAAAATATGCTTTAGAGTTGCTTTCAGAAGCAGGGTATTTAGGATGCAAACCGGTTTCTGTACCCATGGAGCCGAACCTCAAGTTATCTTCTGAAGATGGTGAACTTCTCTCTGCTCCTACCACTTACAGACGCTTAATTGGTAAGCTGATTTATCTAACAATTACCAGGCCTGATTTGAGTTATTCAGTTAATCGCCTCAGTCAATACCTCGCTGCTCCTCGTGTGCCTCACCTTCAAGCAGCACAACGACTTCTCCAATACATAAAGAAGGCTCCGGGACAGGGAATTTTCTTCTCTTCAGAGTCCAAACTTTAGCTCAAAGCTTTTGCTGATGCCGATTGGGGTACTTGTCCAGACACACGACGGTCACTCACAAGTTTTTGTGTGTTCCTTGGATCTTCTCTTATATCTTGGCGATCAAAGAAACAACAAGTGGTCTCTCGTTCCTCAGCTGAAGCGGAATACAGAGCTATGGCCAATTGTACTTGCAAGATAGTTTGGTTACTTAACCTTCTTCGTGAGCTTCGAATCAAGCACACATGTCCTGCCTTACTCTACTGTGATAATCAAGCGGCACTACATATTACAGCCAATCCGGTTTATCACGAGAGGACGAAACATATAGAAATTGACTGTCATGTTGTGCGTGAGAATATACAAGCAGGGATAATCAAAACGATGCACGTAGCAACACACAATCAACTGGCAGACCCTTTCACCAAAGCTTTGCACCCTACTCAGTTTCATCAGCTCCTAAACAAGATGGGAATTCACAATCTGTATTCTCCATCTTGAGGGGGAGTATTAGAATTTAGGTATATTTGTTATATTTCATCCTTCACAGTATCTAAGTTCTCTTTCTGTTACACATAACGACAAATGTAGAAGGCTCCAAAATAAGTTAGTTACAACAAATTCTAGAGCCATTTATGAAGCAGAGCATTGTATCCGTTTTCAAGTAATGAGAATATTTTGCTCATTCTTCACAACTTCGTCTCTCTCTTCTCTCTCATCTTCTTTTTCTATTAGCACGTCTCTCATGCTAGTCTGTATAAGAAGAGATAATGATCTTTAAAAAAAGTTTGTACTCGCTTGCTTGCTAGAGCTTAGTTTGTTGGTTTTTTGATTTTTTGGTTTTATAATTTCACATGTTTTCCTATTAACATTTTTTCCTAATTGGCCCTTTAATGACTATGTTAATTAGTATAGTTAGTTATTCTAATCCTAATTCTATAATTTCATAGGTATTGTAATTACAAAGTTTGCATGGTTGAAAACTAAAACATCATGTATATGCTTTTTCCCTTTCTAATGTTGATTAAAAAAAAGTTTGTGATAAATAATTTTGTGTCTAAATTTTGTTAGAGTTTCTAGGGAAAAAAATGTAAAAACCATAAACACGTGCCTAAGGCACGTGCCCATACTAGTTTATTGAGAAAGTTCATGGAGCATAGTGGAAGTAACACAATTCCAACAATCCCAGAAGACAAAGCTGCGTAATATTGAGAGAGAGAGAGAGATGAAAGCGTTAAAGAGTATATATGTTATTGTGTTGTGCGATTTGACGGTAACCTAGATTAATTATCTAAATACATTATCACGAATCATGAAGTTTGGTTTGTTAGTTTTTTTTTTTTATCGATTTAAAAGATAAGATAATCTTTTTCCTCTTTTTGAAACTCTTCTTTATCCCGTTGAAGAAAAAATTTGGTTTAACTCTTTGATAGGATACTAATTAAAGAATCTTTACTTGCTATCTCATCTGACTTTTTTTTTTTTTATTGAGCTGTCATCTCTCAGACAAATTTATAAGATGGCCTTCATTTTATAGTAACTCCTTTGTACCAACTTTATATGGAATATTGGGGTTTTTAAAAAAAAAAAATTCGAATATAGAAATTACAAAAATATGGAGACAATTTGATTTGTTATTTGTTTAGATGGATTTAAATCTACGCTTGATTGGGAACATCTGGTCTCTGGGCCAGTGATGGACATTCAACCGACAAACTTCGATTCGAACCGGACGAAGAACCTACGGGGATTGGCAGGTATGGGCTGCCTTGGGCTGCCATTTTTCAAGCCTAATTGTTTGAGTCGTGATAAGTGCACAAAAATAGAATACTGCTAATTTCGGAATATATAATTAAATATTTAAACTCTGATTACATATTTCAAATGATTTATATCGAGAATATTTTAATTAGAAATTATGTAGTTTTTACTTATTTATTTGCATATATTAAAAAACAATACAAAAAATCATGCAACTGAGTCATGGAAATCAACCTACGAGTGCAAATCAGAAGGTGCCACGTTAGCAGAGGTGGCCCCATCTCTAAGCCCTTTTTAGTCAGCACTTCAGTATGTTTCCCAATTAGAGTTTACCACGTGGTCAAAAACGCAAATTCTTCCTTAAGCTCTCTCTCTCTCTCTCTCTCTGTGCTGATCTCCCTAAGATTCTATGCTGATTTAAATTCAACTGTCTCCCAAGATCTAGCTAGTATTAACTATCTGATCTCCATAGATTTAGTTGTGATTTTATTTTCAAGTTTAATTTCTAGATTTTGTTAGATATTTACTGATCTCCTTTGCAACCCAAAATTCTATAAATAGAGGGCTATGCCTTTTGTATTTTTCATTCAAAAATTGAGAGAAATTTCATAATTAAAAGTTTTATTTTTTTTCAGTTCTTATTTCCTTAGCTTTTCTTTTGGTGAGAGATGAGTGACACATCTTCCCGTGAGTGACACACAACCGACAAAAGGCTAAGTTTGAGTGAAATTCTGTGTGCAAGCGTGTTTCAATTCTTATTTCTAATTCACAACTGTTTTATCACGTTTGTAATTTTGATCAATTTTCTTCTCTTCTGTCAATGTTTATAATAATTATTTCTATAATGACAGCGGTTTAATATATTCAGTGTATGTAATTATTATTTTTATGTGAGTATCTCTTACTGCATTCTGTTTGAAGGTATTTTGTCGTTTTTAGATAACGCATGAAATAATTTTACTTGTTTTTACTAAGAAGAGATTAATTTGATCAAAAACGTTTTCTTTTTATTTGCGCTCCAAATTCATATTTTCTGATTACATATTTGGGACGTAAAATGTGTAGTTGAGTTATAGAATTAGTATTTGAATTGTTATACAAATTACACACTTTTCCTCACCATCCTTTATTTTATTCTTACATTTTTATTCATTTTAAAATCATAAAATACCAAAAACATTTATTCTTAGTTTTGCTTGTCTCTTTTAACGTTTAATTTTCTCTAATCACTTTTGTTAAGATATGTGTGCATCTTTTGCTAGGATTTATGTCACTTTGCTAGTTTATCTACTTTAATTAGCCACTAAAATGATCGGTTTACCCTTAATTTTAATTTTATTACGAATAGAGATGAAATCCTAACGACCTCTTCACTCTCTTCCCTCTCTCTTCCTACTTCATTTCCCTCTCCCATGGAGACGGTCTTCAGAGCTCACGAAATTGTTGTCGAAGCTATCGAATCTCGTTTAGATCATCGTTGAGCGTCCAAGTCATCTTAAAATCCTTCGACTCACACACCTTGTTGGGTCGCCTCTCTAGCTCTGCATAGGCCTTAAAAGCCACCGTGTCGCCACCTTTCTCCTCCTCACGACTAGTATATCTTCCTCTTAGACATGGCCGGATCAGAAGGACAATATCTGATTTTTGATGAGCACAACATTCTATTCAAAATCTTGATATGATCCGGAAGTCACTGCCACGGTGTAGGTTAATAGCAATATTTCCAATTGCCTTCTCAATTATGAATCTGATTTCCTTCTTCTTTTTTTTTTTGTATGCTTGTTTTGTGTACATGTATGTAACTTTTTACATCTTTCTGTTGATTTTTTTTAATTACATTTGTAATCTGATTTATGTTGACTCTGATAATTAATCTAGCCCGTAGTCTATCCTATTGTTCTTCGACAATCGATCATCAAAAAATAATGGTGATATTTGTTGTTTTATGGAATTAAATTTGTTAGATCTATGGTGTTAATATATAAAATTTCTCTAGCAGCCGGTCCCAGAGATGGCCGATGATTTATTTGAAAAGCTAATATACTCTAGTAGATTACCAATGTTAATCTAGTATAATACTTTCCTGCCAAGAGACCCACGACTAGCGATGACCAGTTGTCATTGTTGATTCTAATGGAGTCTAGTAGATTATGGAAGTTAATCTAGTAGATTACTATATAGTATCGACAACCTGAAACAACTAGTTATATTGGTGAAATTTACGCCCTTTTTTTTTTCTGGTGACATGTGATAGATTACCAGTGATAATTTAGTAGATTACTTTCTTTCGGCCGATGGGGGGAATTTCGGCGAAATACTTTTAGTTGATTTTGACTGATTCTTTGAAGTTAAAAAATTCCAATTTCTTTTATTAGGGAAAAATCATAGCATGCCTCCTTTTTGCGACATTGGTCATGTTTATTCCCAACATTTTTAGAGTACTAAAATATCTATCATAGTATTATACCAAAAAATTGCTATGTTTACTCGACTCTTAACTTCAATTTTACAAATAGCTGGGGAACTATGTGGAGGAGGCAGACAAATACATATTGTGACATTGTTTTTCTCTTCATTTTTCATTTTTATTTTTTTAAATTCTTTTTGAAAACACTTTGTTCTTCTCAGAGGATATGTTTCTTTCTCTTCTTCCCTTAGCACATCGTATCATCTCTATTTCTCTCATATATCACCCCTAAAACCTCTTATTTCAATGCCCCCTTCAAATATAAAGTTACTAACAAATTACTTTCTTCAGCCAATTTTGACAAAAGTTTTCTTAACTTATTCATTCTTTCCCTATAATGGCACAAGCAATATCGATAATCTACTAAACAAAGAATGCTTATTCTAACATGGGGACACATGAGATCCTTGGAAGGTGGATGTCTTTTTAGGGGTTTTGGTTCCTAAGGTTTGGCGATTCTCTATGGGTAGTGCGAGTCGAGATGGGTGGCCGTCGCCAGTGGCACGTGGCTCCACGCGGTGATTTGGCAGTGTTTCGACTGCGATGACTCCGGATCCGAACATATTTGATCTACTTAGCTTTTTTGACTGCTTGAATTGTCTTGTAACCGGGTGCTTTTCTAGTGATATTAGGATTTTATCACCATTTTGTTGTAGATGGTTTTGTTTAATAAAGGTGGCGTGTCTTCCACCTCTTAGGATATGTGTTTTTTTTTTTTTTTTTTCCTCAATTTTGTAATAAGGAATGTGGTCTCAACACTTTTTAATTTTATTTATATGTCCAATTCGCATCAATTTACTCTTGATGGTGTTGTGAGTTACAACTAATCTTTAGTTTATAAGTCTCTTAATCTCAATCAATTATAGTTTTTCATCATTTGTAGAAGAGTTATTTAAAGAGCTATATCTCTACTTAATTATTGGCGTACCTTTTCAATTTTCTATTGTTGGAGTTTAGTGCATGCTTGTTTTCCTTAAGCGTTTCATTAAGAATTACTTGCGGTAACAATCAGTGATTGGAGTTAAAACTTTTTTGTATTACGAAGTGATTCGAGTCAGCACTAATGTTTGTGTCTCTTTCATTTAGAATACATTTACCTTAAAAAGAAAAGTAAATTAACCATTAATCCTTGAATTGTGTTTAAACTATATTCACACGTGTTTGAAATAAATAGCTTGCCCAGTTAGTTTATATATAGAAAGAGACCTTGTCATAGAAATATCAAGAACGATTGTTGTAACTATCCGGACATAAATATTAAACTGAAATGACGATTGCTTTTTTCCTTGAGCGTTTTATTAAGAATTACTTGTGGTAACAATTAATGATTGGAGTTAAACTTTCTTATATTACGAAGTGATTCGAGTCAGCATTAATACTTGTATCTCTTTCATTTAAAATACATTTACCTTAAAAAGAAAAGTAAATTAACTATTAATCCTTAAATTGTGTTTAAACTATATTCACACTGTTTGAAATAAATAGCTTACCCAACTAGTTCATACATAGAAAGAGAGAGAAACCTTATCATAGAAATATGAACAACGATCGTTGTAACTGTCCGGACATGATTATCAAACTGAAATGACGAAAATGCCCCTCCCACCGATGTGGCAAATAATGACCACTCACCATATCCTCTTCTTCCTTGCTCTGCTCCATGCATGGCTTCTCTTCCTTTCACCTCCACTGCCAAACCTCACTTACTACCTCTTTCCAAACTCTCCAAACCCACAGAATCCCAGAAAATCACCCAAACCCATTTCACAAAGCATCAAGAAGATGCAAAAAGCCATCCCATTTTCTTCAACAACTCTTACTTCCGCCAAATATCCTCTCTCTGCAAACAGGGCCAAGTCCCAGAAGCCGTTGACTTGTTCACCGAAATGGGACTCAGAAACCTCCGAATTGAGCCCGAAATCTACGGCGAGCTTCTCCAGGGCTGCGTCTACGAGCGGGACCTTTCCACGGGTCGGCAAATCCACGCCCGGATCGTCAAGAGCGGCGAGTTCGTCGCGAGAAACGAGTACATCGAGACAAAGCTCGTGATTTTCTACGCCAAATGCGATGTTTACTCTGTCGCGAGTCGTATGTTTCGGATGGTGAGTGAGAAGAACGTGTTTTCTTGGGCCGCCATTATTGGACTCAACTGTAGGATGGGTTTCTGCGAGGAAGCTTTGTTGGGATTTCTTGAAATGCTCGAATTCGGGTTTTTGCCGGACAATTTTGTCGTCCCGAATGCGCTGAAAGCTTGCGGGGCTCTTCAGTTGGTTGGGCTCGGAAAAGGGATTCAGGGGTATGTTTTGAAAATGGGTTTTGGCGAGTGTGTCTTTGTGGCAAGTAGTCTGGTTGATATGTATGGGAAATGTGGAGCTTTGGATTGTGCACGCAAAATGTTCGATAGAATGCCTGAAAGAAATGTAGTAACTTGGAATTCGTTGATTGTTGGGTATGTACAAAATGGGATGAATGAGGAAGCTATTAAGGTGTTTTATGATATGAGAATGGAAGGCGTTGAACCCACTCAAGTTACAATGTCGGGCTTTCTTGCGGCTTCGGCTAATATAGGCGCATTAGAAGAGGGTAAGCAGGGTCATGGATTAGCAGTTGTAGAAGGGTTGGTGTTGAATACCATTTTGGGGAGTTCCATTATAAATTTTTATTCCAAGGTTGGTCTGATGGAGGATGCTGAATTAGTTTTCAGTAGTATGGTTGAGAAAGATGTGGTGACATGGAACTTGATCATTTCTGGTTATGTGCAATTTGGAAAGGTGGAACAAGCAATCGGAGTGTGCCGTCAGATGAGAACGGAGAATCTGAGGTTTGATTCTGTGACTCTGGCATCCTTCATGTCTGCTTCTGCTGATACGGCTGATTTAAAACTTGGAAAGGAGGGACATTGTTATTGTATTAGAAATGATCTCAATTCTGATGTAGTTGTCGCGAGTAGTATTGTAAATATGTATGCCAAATGCAAGAGAATTGATTGTGCAAGACAAGTTTTTGACTCCATTACAAAGGGTGATCTTGTGCTGTGGAACACAATGTTGGCTGCATATGCGGAATTGGGTCACAGCGGTGAGGCCTTGAAGTTGTTCTATCAGATGCAGTTAGAAAGTGTGCCACCAAATTTAATATCATGGAACTCGGTGATTTTAGGATTTCTTAAGAATGGCCAGGTCAATGAGGCAAAAGACATGTTTTTGCAGATGCAGTCTGTCGGTGTTCAGCCGAATCTGGTTACATGGACTAGTCTTGTCTCTGGTTTGGCGGAGAATGGTTTTGGATGCGAAGCAATTTTTGCATTCCAGCAAATGCAGGAGGCTGGAATTAGACCAAATGTTGTAAGCATTGTCTCTGTTCTCTCCGCTTGTATAGACATGACATTACTACAGTGTGGAAAGGCAGTACATGGTTATTCAATAAGGCATGCACTTGTCTTGTCAATTCCACTAGCAACATCTTTAGTGGACATGTATGCTAAATGTGGGAATATAGATCAAGCAAAGAAAGTGTTTGATATTACTAATGAAAAGGAATTGCCCATCTATAATGCAATGATCTCTGGTTATGCATTACATGGTCAAGCAATGGATGCTCTTGCATTGTATAGCAGTTTAGAGGAAGTAGGCACTGAACCGGATAGCATAACATTTACCAATGCCTTATATGCCTGCAGCCATTCTGGCCTGGTCAATGAGGGTTTGGAGCTTTTCGTTGAAATGGTCTCGAAACATAATATAAAGCCAAGTATGGTTCATTACGGCTGCATGGTTAATCTACTCTCTCGATGTGGCAATTTGGATGAAGCCTTTAGGCTTATCACCTCAATGCCTTATGAGCCAGATGCACATATTTTTGGATCATTGCTTGCTGCCTGTAGG
>NW_010361820.1:493716-518932 GCF_000414095.1 Morus notabilis | reverse complement strand
GTAGGGAAAACAACAATATTGAACTAGCAGAATATTTGTCCAAAAAATTGATGGAATTAGAGCCGAACAATTCAGGAAATTATGTGGCACTGTCAAATGCATATGCAGCTGCTGGAAAGTGGGATGAGGTAGAAAACGTGAGGTATTTAATGAAAGGAAAGGGCCTGATGAAGATTCCTGGATGTAGCTGGATTCAAATTGGAGAAGAATCTCATGTCTTCGTTGCTGGCGACAAATCACACCCCAAATTGGAGGAGATCAATTGGACATTGTCTTTGTTAAGATGGGAAATTTGGTCGCTGGAACTCAACTATTCCCTCTAAAGGATTCTAGTTCATGAGATGTCGCTGCAAATTTTGCAAACAAGGTTAACTTGCTGCAGCTTTCTGACCCTGTCCAGGCTCTACTTGTGTTTCAACACACCAAGCATCAAGCAGGAAGAAATTATTTTCAGGGTTAAAGAGCGCCTAGGATTGGCATGCGCAGTGGAATGTTGAAAGACTGATGTGATTCGTGTAAACCATTCATGTAGCATGTCAATGGCCACGGGATGAAAAATAGGCGCGTGCCATCACTTGCCTAGAAAGTGGAAGATGACACAAAAGCGTTCCGAGCGGCGACTTAAAGAATCATGACCTATACTTGAAGTTCTGGAAGAAGATATGATCAGAAACTATAAGGTCTAAGTCATGATTCTAAACACAAACTTCACTAAAGAGAGGCCTTTGAATTCTTGTAAATAATGTTAATGCGTCGTGGGGTTGTGCCGTGTGCAGCTACAAGACCCGTGTCTAGGATTGTTTTGAGGAGATGAAAATTTGTGACCAACTGTATTAAAAAAAAATTGTATGAAAAACAAATTAATAAACAGCTAACAATGTAATGTGCTCTCCATGAGTGTCTAGTAACCAGGTATGTAAGGGTATAACCGGCGATTTGACAGCAAAAGCAATAAAAAAAATCCAATATAGAATAGCATTTCGAGTGCTACAAGATACAATTGATTAGCTGATGTTTCAAAATTTAATGTTGGTTCATTAGAACCAGATAAACAAATACCTAGAATTCCCATTAATAAAAAGGCGGAACTTCCTGCAGTGTACAAAATAAATTTTGTAGCTGAATACAAACGTTTCTTTCCTCTCCTCTCCACGTGGATAGACGTAGATAAACTGGAATTAATTCTAATTCCCACATGATAAAAAAACTTTTAAGCATATCTCGGTTTTAAGAAGGCCACCTGCTCTGTTTCAATGTTCCATATTCATAAATTATCTTACTTATTGTGCCTAGAAAGAAAGTTGAAAGACCACTATGTTATGCAAGTGAATTATCTATCAATGTGAAGCATCTAACATGAACTGTTAAAGTGATGGTAATAATTTTGCTGCTTTTTAAATGTTAAATCTTACTTCGCGCTATTTCTCATCCTCAAGTCTTATTTGTTGTTTCACCAGTTACTACATTTAACTTCTAGCAATCAACCTTACTGGCCTTGCACGTTCATGTCTCTTCTGAAGAGAACAGTTAGAGTTTCTATCTGTAACGAACAAGCAGATTCCTGAAGCTATCATTCAATTCTATAAATCATCTTCAGGTATTTATCCAAATTTCTAATCCCTTTATCTCACATTTCCCTTAAAATTACACATAAATGCAATTTACATACTGTTGGACCTATCATTTCCTCATTAATGAACGTCTTTCATTTCGAGAAGTTTGATTGGAGAAATATGAATCTTTGATCAGAAGCACAATTCTTTGGCTTTTAAGATAAAATTAGAGAAAATTTGTAGGTGGTCATTATGTCCTTGCATACCGGAATTGTTGAAGCAAGAAGACCAAAGAAGTCAACAAAAGTACGATCGTGACTGATCTCATGTTCTTGTTCTTTGAGCAAGGTAATGGAGAATGTAGCACTAGAAAACTAAGGCTGCCTATTTTGGAGACGCATATAAAACTTTACCATGTTTCCTAAGAAAGATCACATGGATTTCTAACCACATGTTGTGACTTCCTTGACAGGGTTTGTGCTTATGATAAAAGGTGAACAAGCATGTGGAAAAAAGTTTTTATTCAGTGACCACCCTAAATGAATGGTACAACGTTTCCCTAGTGCGAAGAAGAAAATTGTGATCGTTATATCTTTTTCGAAACAGATGTTTCACAAATTCATCAGCTCTGCTAGTATTGCTTTCAGTTTTACAATTAGCTCGGTAGTCAGAGGAAGATAATGAAGATATGTTAAAAGGGTTGTTTCATCGTCTAATTGCTCAACCAACACCACTAGCTTACTTAGTTCTAAATTCAAAACTCACAATGGTTATCAATTTTAATGCCCTTTTTTTTTATAGAAAACTTGTTCCCAAGTCTATATGCTTGTTACTATTTTAGTATTTGCAATCACTCTTTTGGAGATCCTTAAGACAAAAAGTAGAAAAAGCTCACAAGAAATAGTTATATATTTATATATGCATGTATAATGCAAGGATGAACTTAGAAGGCAAGAAAACTGATAATTTTAAGCCCTGCTCTATAAAGTAATATTAGTCAGTGAATAGTGATACATAATCATCTCACTTCTCATTTGTGTGCATTGACTGCTTTTCTTTGTGGTGGATGAGCTTTAAGTAATTGATGAATGAGGGGTTGGTTGCTCAACAGTTGCTTGAGGAACACTCATTCAGAACCAATGGGGTTGGATGATTTTGGTTAGAACTTTTTCCAACCCTACCACAACCTCCTATAAGCTGGAAATGAGTAATGAAAGTCTAGGGACAAATTTGTAAGAAAAGTTATTTCAAGTCTGCATAGTATAACACATTGCATTAATCAGTAGTCTTGTGTTTTTGCCATGTAATAGGTACCCCATAAGTTATGGAAATTAAACTTTAGGTGAACTACTTTGCCAGATCTTTGTGAAATGCATATGGACAAGGTTAAAGTGCTATATATATATGGACAAGATTGTGGGTGCTTAATCCATCACTGCTATTGTGCAATTGAGGTCATTCAGTTAAAGGTGAACCTCTTGATCAAGAGTCAAACCCCTTCAAAGTCTTTCAATTTTGGAGAGAGATTTTCTAAATAGATATCTTTATCTTTATGAGAGTAATTTTGGAAGGTATGACATATCGGTAAATACAATATTGAACCGTTAGATTTTTATCTATTTTTATCAGTCAGTTTCTTATATTTTTATATTCTGATGTGAATTCGATCAAATCTGACATTGGGATACCTTATTTTAGAAACCTCCTTATCTTTCAATGGACCTCAAAATTATTTAACTAAGCTACCCTTAAGAAAATGCCGTCTCAAAGAGCTTTGTAACATCCTTAGCTTTTTTCAGTATAGCTAATCATTTTCAAGACTTTCCAAAGTAGCACACTCCTACCATGATTATTATGCTAAATCCTTATTTCTTCACTCTTGCGTCCCAAGGGTTGATGTGATATCTTCAACGACAATGAAAGGAATCATTCATTCGGTGGGGCGAAGTTTGTCCCCTTAAAAAAATATTTCTGAATAGCACCAAAATATTTGGGGCCATTTTTGTTGAGAAGTTATTTTAAGTCCCAAAAAATGATGTTTTATATAATTCTGATGTCTCTAAGTACTTGACAAAAACTACAAACACATTATTGTTAAAAAAAAAAAAAAAAAAAAAATTGATGTTCTCAACAAGTCGAAGTTAGGCAGATACTTATGTACAAATTATTTTACCAACCCATACACTCTCATATCACGTCTAAACATATCTATCAAAAGTCCCACCTAAAAAAGTAGCTAAGCAAAAGGCATAAAAAGCTAATGTCAAGGTGGGCCCATATATGAGCTAGAGGATTTTACTTGATATTGCCACCCCACATGGATACCTCATCTTAGGTGGTCACTATTTCGTTTTAACCTCCTCAATTATTCCCAAAAGTAAAAATAAAACCGTCCTCAATTGTGGTTGATTGGAGACGTTGGTCTTTCAAATCAGGAAAAATGCTAACTAGTACTAGAAATGTTCAGCACCCGATTTATAGAATATAAATATATTTGTCAGAAAAATAAATTTTCTATCTTTGTCATGGGACTCAAGTAATAACTTACATAGGCATGAAGGAAAAAAAAAAAAAAACCATCATGAATACCGTGTCAATTCGAATTACACAAATCCATTTGAACACAAAATACTTTTATCAATCGCGTTAATCGTATCAACTCAATTATAATCTAAACTAACTTATAATAAACACAAATTCAATTACAAATTTTTTTAGTTATATTTTAGGCCTCATTCATTTCACCGATTTGAGTTTTGTTACAATAAAAAGCTCTCAAAAAGAGTCACATCTAACTTTTTTGTTACAGTAAAAAATTTTCATATAAAATTACATATTAACTCAAATCGACGAACTAAATGGGCCCTTAAAATGTCACCCCATGAAAAAATAGTGCAAAGTACTAATGATATATGTCAAGTACAAGGACAAAATAATTGTGAGTTAAACAACTTAGAGGGGGGTTTTTGGACATCAATTTATTTGGGAGGACAAAGCGGCAACTCTAATAGTGAAAGAATGGGATGGATTTGTGTTGTGTTTTTGGTTGGATGTTTAGAAAAAATGGTTTTAACAATAAAGATTGGAACTAAACGAGGAAGTTGGGGCCTTTGAGATGGAGAGTTGAGGGGGATTTTAAACTTTGTTGTTGGTAATGAAAAAAGCCAACAAACAAGGACGAAAAAGAAAAAAACAGTCATAAGCAGTCAATTTTAGGGTCCGACCAAAATGCGCCAATGCCCTCCGCTTTCGGTGGTGCACCAAACCGGAACAATGTGGCCTTGCCAATTGGGCACGTCCCTTGATAGAGATAAGTCACATTTGTTTTGCTGTGATAATATCAGGTTTTTTTATTATTATTTTGTGATAATTGTGGTAAGATTAAGAACAATGATATAAGACACTCGTGCCACTCTCTAGAGTCTTATAATATGGAACCGACAAGAGGAATTTATTTTTTATTAATAGTGGTGCTTAATAATAATGGTGCCTTTAAACATATAGCATGTGGTAATATGAAGTTAATTACAAGAGAGTAGGGTCCTAAATTGAATTCTAAAGGGAGTATGGTTCTAGTCGAGGTAATTTTTGTTTTTAGTTTAGTCAGTAGAAGGATAAAATTAAGAGAGATGGGAGGAAATAGGTCAAATGAAGAGGGTAATAAAAATAGAACTATTTTCGGTAGGTCATCTTATCGGTATGACCAGTTTTTTACCGTTAGATCTTGTCAAAATCAAATGAGATTGAAAAAATATACAGAATATACAGTTTCTGATACAAATCTAATGGCTAAAAACGACTGAAAAAAATAAAACTACCGATAGTTTCATTTATCTGATTTTACAGGAAAAACTCTCAATAAAAATTAGGGTAATTGATATATTTAGTCTCTAAACTTTAGCTATAATGACATTTTGGTTGAGTTTTTACGTGGTGAACGAAGAAAAACACATATTTCTTAGACACGAAACACCTTTTTGAATTGATTTTTAACATGGTCATTTTGCATTGTGTTCTTCCTATAATGACTTTCCACGTAAATATTCAGTATTGTTGAGCCTCAAATGTTCTTTCTAAGAAAATAAAATAGCTATTAAAACAGGTGGGATTCACTATTTGTAAATATCTTGGTACAACCCCATTGACTTGAACAAGGATGTTTTAGTGGATGTTTAGTTTATGGTTTCAAAATGATTTTCGGTTTGTGTGTTTTTTTTATGAGAAAAAATACTATAACGAATTATGAATTATGATTCAAATCATTATACGAATCTATCAACCACACCCAACATTTAAACTCAAAGGTATGTTTGAAAGAGATTTGGGAAGTGTTTCTCTGGTGTTTTCCTTAGTCAAGAAGTCAGGGGGATAAAAACTAAAATCAAAATGTCAAAAGTGAGGCTCTGGTTCTGGTTTTTGATAATTGTGTATTTATTAGAAGGTCAAACTGCAAGAGATATATTAGTATTTATTCTTTTTTTTTTTTCACACTTTCGATTGGTAAGCACGAGCTTGAGAAATTAATAACCATAAGCATCTTTCCCCTAAAATACAATTTTTTTTCTTCCTTTTCTGAGAGAAAACAGTAATTTTACTTAACTGAATACTAATATCCATGTAAAAAGTAATTCATTAATTTAATAAAGAAAACAGTTAAATATTTTATGGGAAAATTTTATTTTGATATCGTGTTATAATACTTTGTTTTTTTGATAATTTCACATAGATATTTCGACGTTTTAGAAAATAATTTTTTGATACTCTAGCATAATTTTTTGAGAAGTGAAACGTCATTTTATACCCTTACATAATTTATTCAGATTTAAAAAATCATATTAAAAATATTTTGATGATATATGCCCTCACCACATATAATAAGATTGGTGGTGATATAACAGCGAAAAACGATCTATTAAAATTGATGTAACTTTTCACTTTATTAATTGATAGAAACATGAATCAGATTACCCGCTAGAAGCTATGTGAGTGTGTGCATATGTCATTTAAATCTTAATTATTACATTTCTTATTAATAAAGTAGGAGTCATAAACTCCACATTGTACTTAAAAAAAAAGAAAAAAAAAAAAAAAAAAAAAAACATGAAGCAGATTTTTTTCTGTTATACCTATGATCTCAGTATAAAACGTGAGGACACCACTGATATTTTTTTCCTTTACATTAAGGGCCACGGACAATAAGCAGTTCTAATCTTTAATCCACAATAATACATCGGCTTTCTATAAACATAATACAATAGTAAAGACAACCAACCCTTGATGTAAATTCTTTTACAATAAAATGTTGTACTAATATTCTCATACTGAAAGTTTATCCAAAAAACAATTCCCATACTGAGGAAGATGTCCTTCTAACACTGTTTGGTTGGGAAGAAAAGTGAAAGGTGGGAAGAAGGGGGAAGAATTTTGAGAGAGAATAGAAAAGCGTGTTGTTAAATAGGAGATAAAAGAGTAAAGAAAAAAATTAGAAAGAAAAATAGTATAAGTGAAACACAATATATATTTTTGTCTCGTTCATTTTGTGAATTCAAGTTGAAATGTGACATTTTTTGAGAACTTTTCATTATAACAGAAAAAGTTAGATGTGACATTTTTTAAGAACTTTTTACTGTATAAATCTAAAACTGAAAACTTAAATCAGTGAAATGAACGAGACTTTTATCTTTTAGAAGCGAAAAATTACCACACTTTTTTTTTTGAGCAAATCAAATTACCACAATTAGAGTAAAGTCAAATTATTTTTTTGACCTCATTTATAAATTAATATTATAATTTTAAATGAATAAAATAATAAATATACATTAACTTATTTTCTTTCTCCCTTCTCGTGCCAAACAACAAATTTCTTTTCCCTCATTCTTGTTTTTTATCATTAATCTTTGTTCTCTCCATCCTTTTGTTTTTTTTTTTTTTTTTTTACTCCTATCAGACATAACATACGTGTTCTTGACAATGCCTTCAGGAAAAAAAAAAAAAAAAAAAAAAAAAAAAAAAAAAGAAGACGGTGACGATGAGCGAGTAAGCAAGTACCGATATCTTGGAGAAGTTGATGAAAAAAAACAGGAAAAAAAAAAAAAAAGAAGAAGAGATGTATGGTCGATGTAAGGGCAGGTGGGTCCATGGCCGCCTGTATCAACGACTGACACCATCGCTGGGTCAAAGCCCCTCTGATCTGTTTTGTATTTTGTGGAGAGAGAGAGGCAGAGAGAGAGAGAATCTGAAAACTGGCCAGGCTGTTCCCCACCCTACACAACTCACATCACTGGCCTAGAAGCCTAAATCACTGCACCACGTGGCACTCTTCTCTTCCCATCCCCCCACAATTATTCCCACAACCTCACCGTTGATTGTGGTCCGATGCTACTTATTTTCATCATTTTATAGTTTACACTCGGCCCGAAATTAATACAGGCACAGGCCCGTTTAAATTGACTTAAAAAAAAACTGTTTTTAATTTATTTAATTTAAAAATTGTTTTTAAATATATTTAGGTGTCTAATTTTAAAATTTTTTTAAATTTTTTAAGCGTTTATAGCACAAATTATTTTCTGGTTCGTTTGGTTGGAGGATTCAAATCATGTGATTCGAATCTTTTTCGATTTACGTGTATTTTTTGTGAGAAAAAATACTGTAGCGAATCACGAATCATGATTCGAATCAGGGAACGAATCCCTCTACCAAACGCCCCTCGTATTTATGAAAAGAATACTTATAAAAGTTTTTTATCTGTGAATAATAAATTAAATATCTCATTTATATTTTTTTATTACGTTACTTTTTATAAGAATAAGTGTTTTTGATTTTTTTACCAAATAGGTTCAAAAATTCTTTTTAAATATAAAAGAATTTTTTCAGACACTATTTAAACAGTAATTAAAAAGTACTAACTTATGTTTGTCTTCTTCGACTACTTAAAAATACAAGCACAAATTATTCTAAACATACTACATATGATTCAAGCCAAAGACAATTTTATATTAAAAGTATAAAGTGTTAATTCTAAATCTGATCCTCAATTTTGTTGTCAATATAACTTTAATTCTTACCTTTTAAAATGTTCTAAATGTGACTACTGATCTATATTTGTTTGTTTTAACTTTATTTTCCAACTTTACTCAAAGTTATTTTATATTTTTGCATTAAAATCATGTTCTATCACTAAAATGTTATTTTTTGTTAGTATCGCGTACATTTATGTCCTCTTTTTAATACTCAATTAAGAAAAATAATTGAAATTGAAACAAACTGAGGTCAAGTTAAGGTTTTTCTAAAAGTTAGGTTCAAAACGAGATTGAAGACGAAATTTGAGAACTATTTTATGCAATTGACACAAGTAAAAATATTGCATCGTCTTAAATCATTAAGGTTGCGTTTGGTATGAGGGATCAAAATCATGGTAGTTTTAGTTTTAGAACTAGAACCATGATTTATGGTTTGAACTTTATGTCCAAATCATAATTCTAAAACCGGAATCAAAATCAGAGGTTTAAACCATCCAAAATCAAGAAGGGAGATGGTTTTATTTTTTAAGGTGGCTCTGATTTCAAACATCACATCAAGATTCAAATCTTGAACCAGAACCATTCAAACCAAACACTAATTTTCAAAAACTATTTTATACTTTTTATAAATAAACAAATATTTAAACTAGAATCATGATTCTGATTGTAGAACCCTCCTACCAAAAACAACCTAAATCACCTAATTAAATTAGAATAAAAAAGAACAAATTCAACATAATTTAATAAGATTTAACGGTTTAAAACTACATCCGTACACCGTATGTGAAGCCATATCATATTAAAGTCAAACGCTACTTAAGATTAAAACGGATAAAAACATGACGTTTTAATTCTCTACACAGTTAGTTGAACAACTGTATATCCCAACCAAAAGTTCTTGATAATAGACATTAGGCTCCTCTTTCTTTTTCTTTGTTTCTTATGTAAAAATGTTAAAATAAACTTCCCATGACCGCATACTTTCTGTCATGTTGTTATTGGATTTTTATGGTATTAGTACACATTAAATCAGTTTTTATTTTTCGGTTTAGTTTTATAAAACTTGGAAATAATTATGCGACCATTTCTGAGCGGCCAAGTAAAAAGAACCCGGCATGCACTGTTTCTGTTGTCACACGCTTGCCAACAAAGAAATATTAATTAAGAGATGAGGGTGAATAAGTGCTTGGCGTTATGCATAAAAGACGAGTGGTTGAATTTATCAAGGTAATCTTGACAAATATTTTTTTAAAGTGCATGTTCTAAAATTTTTATTCTTTATTTTTAACTCATAATATTTTTATTAATATTTTTAATTAAATAATTATATTAATAAAAAAACTTGGAAATAATTATGCTCATACACTTTTAAAAATAAATTCTTTATTTTTTTCTTGATAAAACGCAATCTCTAGGCTCTAGCCCATGTTGGATTATTTTTATAGACACCCACTTCGTTGTGGCCTATACTCTAATACAAACAAAAATACTAATAAAATACGTGCAAAGGAAGAAGAAATTAAAAAAATTACAAGACGAAAATTGGAATAAATCTAGAGCTATAAAGAAAGAATTAAATTAAAAATAAGATTAAACCCAGCTAGAGTCCATCAAATGGTCAATTCCAATCAGTTAATTGAAATCCCATCCAATCCTCCTCTCCCACTTCCCCTCTCATAAACAATTCAAATCCCCCAACCTGTAAAAATCATTCCAAAAATTAAAAAGAAAAAAAATAGAACCCAAATGAAAAAATAAAAAATAAGAAAAAGAAAAACTAACAAAAAAAAAAGGAAAAAAGGAAAGAAAAAACAAATATTGGACCACCACCACCACCGAGTCCTCCAATCAACTTCACACTTTAATCCTGCAATGTACGCCATTGTGCACATTTTAAGACGACCCACCACATTCCCATGTCGTTTTTTTTATCCTTTTTTGCCCTTTTATTTTCTTTTCCTTTCTTTCTTTCTCCCTCTTTTTTACTTTACATTGCATGAACTTTGATCTCAAGGCGTAATGGAGCTGGGTGGGGTCCTGGACTCAGTCTGAGGCGTCTGACCGTCTGATCCTTTAGACGGGTCATCTGACGACTGTCGTAGCCCATCATCAGTCTCTCCCCTGTTCATATCCTCAATCATACGTAAAACCTCTTGCATTCCGGGTCTCTGATCCGGTACGGTGGACACACACGACATGGCAATCTGCAACAGCTGAACCATCTCTTCCTCAATGTTGTGATACCTCATCAGCTCCACATCGAAAACCTCAGCCGTCCATTCTTCCCTGACAACCGACTGGACCCACCTGGGAAGGTCAATGCCTTCTTCTCCCAGCGAGGCCTGGTTCGGAGCCTTTCCCGTTAGGAGCTCCAAGAGCAAGACTCCGAAGCTGTACACGTCCGACTTGAACGTGAATTTTCGGGTCTCAAAAACCTCAGGTGCCCGGTAGCCCGCGACACGGTTCGGGGGAGTGGAGGATCCGAAGAGGGAGTGGAGACCAAAGTCGGAGACGCATGCGTCATGGTCGGGGCGGAGGAGGATGTTGGAGGACTTAATGTTGCCATGGACAATCTTTTCCGACACGTGGAGGTGGGTGAGGCCTCGGGCAGCACCGATGGCGATCCGCATTCGGCTATCCCAGTCGAGTGGAGTCCGACCCGAACCTCTGCTTCCTGTGGCAAACAATCAGGACATTGTCCAATTTGAGTAACATGTCTATCCATGTCACATTGATAATAAACTCTAAAAGGAATATGCTAAAAATTTATTATTTGAGTGCCATTAACAGTTACCGCCTATTTGGTTTATATGTTTGAATTTTTTTATTTTTCTTTTATTAAAAGAAAACACTATTGCCAAAAAAAATTTTAAAACTACAAAACAAACAAAGACTTAAATTTTAGGGAAAAAAAATTGTTATGTCATGAAGAATGAAGATTTGCTACTCAAAACATTTTTGTCCAACGTAAGACTTCTATTACGGATAGAATAAAATGATTACGAAATGGCCAGACGGTCACGCAACGTTTGCGTGGTAAATTCAAGCCACGAAACGTAACTTTAGATTTTCTAAAAAGCAAAAGATAACACTAATTTTTCTTTTCTTTTAGGTGTAAGAGTGAAAATATTTCAATGAGAACAAACTCATCTTTTTTTCTGTTGGTTTCTCACTTTATTTTTTCCTTTTCAATCCGCTCCTTCTCTTTTTGGGCTTGCGAGGGACTTTCTGAAAAGAAGCGAAAGCTTGGGAAGAAAAATGGAAAATATAAATAAAGGAGCGGAAATAATGTCGGTAACTGGGTGTGTAATCATGGAGTGTAGACTGTAGCATTCTGGCATGGTTGGTGACACTTCAGAAAAAGAAATTAAAAAAAAAAAAAAAAAAAGCAGAAAAGAAAAGGTTTGTTACGAAGTTTTACAGAGCGCAGGCTAGAATGTTTGGGCAGTAGCAATCACAGAAACAGAAAGATACAATTAAAAAAAGCTAAAAACTTGGGTTTCTCAAGATTAAAGATTTGTGCGATGACCACATGGGCGTAATTCTTTACCAAAAAAAACTCACATGGCGTAATTACCTTCGACAGTTGTTAATATGACAATTAATTAGACACTAAACTCATGATTAACAAAATCGAAAAAAATGTTCTCAATTTCGAAGACTAGGACTCCGTTCACTTCGCTGATTCGAATTTAGAATTCGAGTTTTTCTACAGTAAAAAATTCTCATAAATAATCACATTTAACTTTTTTGCTACAGTAAAAAACTCTCACATAAAGTCACATCTCAACTCGAATTCTAAACTCGAATCCGCAAAGTGAACGAGGCTGAAACAGTTCAATCCATACTGACAGTCAAAACACAAGAACATTCATTCCACAAATTATATGAAAAAAATAATTAATTAATTAATTAATCAGAAATCATAAATTAAGCGTACCATGAAGAAGAGCAGACAAGCTGCCGGCGGCCATGAAATCGTAGACGAGCAACTTCTCATCCTTGGAGTAGTAGAAAGCTCGGAGTGGAACCACATTCTCGTGCTTAACGTTTCCGAGACCTTCCATTTGGGTTTCGAACTCTTTCTTGCTCACAACCACGTCCTTCAGCCTCTTCACGACCACCGTGATCCCTTGCTCCAGCACCGCCTTGTACGACGTTCCGACGCTTCCCTTCCCCAAAACCTCCGCCGACGCCCGGAGCAGATCCTCCAAATCGAAGCTGTAAATCCCTCCCTCGAAGAACACCAGCCGGTTCCTCTCCGTCTCCGTCGATTCGCCGGTAATGTCGTCCTTCGACGACGACGTTCCGGCCTCCGCCGCGCCGGAAACGACCACGGATCGGCTCGTTGCAACCGGTTTCGGCGCCTTCGCTGGCTGCCGGCGCTCGCGCCGCCGGAGGCAGAGGATGAGGACGAGGACGAGGAGAATGAGGCCGAAACTCGCTCCCAGAACGATCCCGATGATCGCGCCGGTGGAGAGCTTATTCGATTTCTTCTTGACCGGAATCAATGGAGGCGTTCCCGCAGGCGATTCGGCCGGAGCCGGGAAGAATGGATTGCAGGGAGGGAGAGGTCTGCCACAGAGCTCTAGGTTTCCGCGGAAGGAGGATTCGGGGAATTTGGACAGGCTCTGAGGGATCGAGCCGTTGAGGTTGTTGTTGGAGACGTCGAAGCTCGACAAATTGGCATTGGAGATACTCGGAAGCTTGCCGGAGAAGCCGTTTTTCTCCAAGAAAAGTCCGGTCAGGTGCGTCAGATTGTTGACGGCGAACGGAATCGCGCCGGTGAAGTTGTTGGAGGAGAGATCGAGGCGAGTCAGGCGAGTCAAGTGAGTCAGGCTCTCGGGAAACTCGCCAGAGAAGGCGTTATTCTGGAGATACAAGCTTCTCAGAAACGTCAAATTAGAGAAATCGGAGGGGATCTCACCGGAGAGACGATTGGAGCGGAGACTGAGGACTCGGAGATGACTCAGCCCGCCCAGAGTGTTGGGAGGAATCGGGCCCACAAGCCCAACTCCAGGCAAACGGAGGGAATACACAAACGACCTGTTCGCGTCGCACTCGATTCCGACCCAGTCGCAGGCCGACTCGGACGAGTTCCACTGGATGCGGTTTTCGTGTGGGATTTCGGACAGGAAAGCAAGGAGGGCTTGCTTGTCCTGAGTCGGCTCCGAGTTGACCAAAACTCGCCAACTCGGTAGAAGAAACCAGACGAGGAAACAAACGACACGCCCGGGGCCAAAACCCACGCCCATGTTTGCAGCTCTGCTCCCTCCAAAAGAGTACAGCGCAAGAACGAAACGACAATGGCGCTTTTGTTTTCGTGCGTTTGTAACGTTTTCGTGTGTATCCTAGGAGGGTCGTTTCACGCACTGGTTTTGGACGAAACAATGAATGGTTTTCCGGGGAAGAGCCATGAGAGGGAAAAAGAGTTTTAGAGAGAGAAAGAGAAGGAGAGAGAAAACTGTGTGTGTGAGAGAGAGAGAATGAAGTGAGAGGTAGAGACGTTTTAGTAAGAACGAAGGTATCACGAGGTCACAAAAGTGAAGAGGAATAGCTGGTAAAGAAAACAGAGAACCATCCGTGCTGTGCTGGCAAGTAGTAGAAACGTTTTTTTTTTCTTTTTCCTTTGTTCTTGTTTTCTATTTTTTTAATTGTTTGCAGTAAAATCATTTGAGGACGCTTAGAATTATTTTTTATTTATATGTATTTTTATAAGAAAAAATATTTTAACGAACCATGAATTATAATCTAAATTATGGTACAGAAAAAATAACGTAAATTTAGGGCTTTTTTGTTTGTACATATATTCAAAAAAGATTTGAATTCAAGTTAAAACTTTATTCAAGTTTATATTCTTTTATAAAATTTGAGTTTGAACTTGAGTTTAAACTTAAATTTTAATTTGAGTTTAGGGTTAAATTCTGAGTTGTTTCTCCTTCAACTCAAGTTCTTAAATTCAAAACAGTATTTTTTTTCCATTCTTAAAAGTTTAGAATTGATTTCAAAATGATTTTTTTAATAAAAAGTAAAAATGAGATTGTTTTAAAAATAATTCCGGAACTAATTTTGAAATTACATTTAGTTAGTTTTTTTAAGAGATTATTTTGAGTATAATAAAAAAATAAAATCGTGTTTATTAATTAATATATTATTGATAAGTACTAAAAGATGAAAATAGAAAAGTGAAATAACTTTTAACTGTTTTCTAATTCTTTCACAAAAACTATTCTTATTATTTTCGTTTTCTAAACATTTGCTAAACAAATGCAATTTCATTTTCATTTTCATATTTTGTTTCTCAAAATACGTGAAACCCGTTTTTAAAAACAATTCCAAGCACACACTAACTTTTTCGTTTTAATTTTGATTGAGATAATTTTTTTAATGCGTTCACAATGAAGAGACGAATAAAACCCCACTCATATATTATATGAAAATTTTCATCTAAAATATTATCTAAATACAAACTCAAAAACATATCTAAACACAAATTCAAAACTATTCTCATCTCATCTCAAATCATAATTCTAATGTATACAACTAAACACTACTAAAGCTATAACTTCAACTCAAATTATAAATCAAATTCAACTTAAAATCTACACTTCAGTCACCATAACTCAAAAATATAACTCAAGAAGTCAGGTCTCATTTATTTTACCGATTTGAGTTTTCAATTTTAAATTTTTACAGTAAAAAATTCTTAAAAAATGTCACATTTAATTTTTCTATTATAATAAAAAACTCTAAAAAAATATCACATCTCAACTCAAATTAAAAACTCGAATCCGCATGAACGATACCTATACTCCCAACGCAGCCTTTCAAAACACAAAGCCCCAAAAAGCAAAAATTGCTCTTACTACGCTCCATATTTTAGCGCGTGCTGATGAGATTTGTTATGCACTTTGCTAATCCGCCGACTATTTCAGTCGCTGTGGTGTGCCCAAGAAGGTGGTGTCATGCACGCGCAGTGGATATAGGGTGGGGATACGGAGAGGAATTGTGAGGGTAAAAATGGCAGTGGACAATTGGGATACTTTTTCTTTTCGCCGTTTTTGCTGCATCGGTTTTTTTTTTTATTTAATGTAAAAGTGTTTTTTTTGGAATAAAAACGAGATAAATATTTCATTTCAAAAAAAAAAAAGAGAAATATTAATCACTTAAAAAAAAAAACGAGATAAATAATCGTTTTTTCTGTTTTTTTTTTTTTTTTGCTGAATAGGTTATCTGATGTTAATGGTTTTGTGCCAAGGAAACTGGGTGTGATTGGGTTAAGCACTCGCAGGCCAGGGATTGTATGTGCCAAAAAAGTTCAGTATGATATTATTGGGCGGATCCTATTTCCCAGTTTTGACTGTCATTGGAGTCTTTTTACCTTTTGTGAGTAACATCACTATCCGCCTCTCTTCCCAAAAACACATATACTCATGAGTAGAGATGTCATGGGCGACGGCCCGACTCAACCCGCAACAGTGTCAAGTTCGATACGGCCTAAACCTGTACTGTTACGTATTGTGTCGGCCAGACACGTTAGACGGATTAGGGCTGCGCTTCGACTTCCTAGCCCGTGGCTCAGGCCCGGCTCCTGTGATTCTGCTCAAGCCTGCGACGCGAATCGGCCCACCAGGCACGTTGCAATGTGACCGTTGGGCCCATCGCGTGCCTAACGATCTGCCCGTCACGGGCTTGCCGTTAGGCCCATGACGGACCGACCGTTGAGCCCGCGATGGGCTCAACGGTCACATTGCCGAATTCAACCAAAAAAACCCTATAAATACCCCCTAAATTCCACACAACATTCACCACAATAATTCACTCTCAACTTCTCATCTCACTCTCATTCTATCTCTCATCTTGTCTCTTTGATATTGATTCTTAGATTTTCTCTCTTGATTCCTCATTTTCTAGCTCTTTCATTTATAAATTTCAATCAATTTGAAGAAATCCCGAAAGGAAAAAGGTATTCTACTTATCAATTTTGTTACATAACATTGTATTACTTAAGTTTATTATATTGTTTATTGTTTATAAATGAGTGAATTAACATTAGTTTTTTTTTTTTTTTTTTTTCAGAAAATGGCCTCATCAAATTTTCCTGATTTCCTTGTGCTCACTGAGCTTGGTGATGAACCATTTTACGAGGATGAAATGTTAATGCATAACTCCAACCCCACTGAACCGGAATTGTTCCGGTTGATAATCAATCAGTGGACAACGAGGAAGTTGGAGAACATGATAGGGAAAAAAGACCGTGAAATGCTCCCGCATGGCACAGTTCACAGAAGAGCCCCGAGCAAATCCAAAAACAGGTGAAATAAAAATTCGTGCGGTATGTAAATATTGTAAAAAAAATACTTTTCTAATAACAAGGGTGAGGGTACTAGTCATCTTAATAAACATCGACAATCAAGTCTACCGTTGCACTAAGGTGGTAGTGTGGACTCCCGCCAACAAACAATGTCACTCACATCACATGGGTTACAAAATTTTACATATGATGTACAACGTGCTCGTGAGGCACTAGCTAAATTTTTAACTAGTGCTAAATTACCTTTGTCTTTTGCAGATGATGCAGCGTTTGAAGAATTCATACAGACGGCATTTTGCCCACAATTTAAACGGGTAAGTAGATACACAACTCGATTTGATTGCATTAAAGTTTTTTATGCAATTAGATATAGATATTTATGCGTCACGACGCATTATGTTGACGAGGAATAGGTTTTACATAAGAGAATAATAGTTTTTTCATTTATGTCCATTTTCTCATAACGCAACTGTTATTTTTTCAACTATAATGGAAAGTTTTAATTTTAATGGGACAGAAGATAAAGTTTTAACAATTACTTTTGACAATGCGTCAACTAACACAACTGCAATTAACATGTTTAAACTTAATTTGAAACCACCTTTTGGTGGCAAAATTTTTTATCAACTGTGTGCGTGGCACATAATAAATTTAGTAGTACAAGCAGGAATTGAACATATTTTCTCTCATCTAACAAATATTAGAGAATCTTTATCCTTCATATCTAGTTCTAGAGCTCGGCTCCAAGAATTTTGACAATATTGCAGGAACAACCATATGCGCTCAAGAAAGTTTCCAACTGATGTAAGACATAGGTTGAACTCCACCTACTTAATGTTGAAGACTGTAATTTCGTATCAACAAATCATCACTATGTACGTGAACAGTAAGCATGGAGTGTGTAATTTTCGATACATATTGAAAGATTGGTGACTACTTTTTAAAATTTTTAAAAGTATTCTACAACGCTACTTAATTACTTTCTTGTGTTTCTTATCCTACTGTGCATCTAGCTTTGCATCAACTATTTAATATTTCAGAAACATTTTCTTATTATAAGGATACTAAACTTTTTGGAACCATAGTTAAGCAAATGGAAGCTAAATTTAAAAGTTATTGGGCCAGTTGTCATATGTTATATGCATTAGCAACGATTTTAGATCCTAGATGCGGATTAGATTAGACCAAATCTTTGCTGTTTGCTATAACAGAAAATTTATATATTGATATGAAACTAACTATTGCCGATGCTAGGAAAATGTTAGAAAAATTGTTTGCTTTGTATGAAACAAAATACGAAACATGAGAAAAAGAACAGGAACTTCGACGTCAAGAAGCAGTTCGGGACTTAAAGGTTCATCGTGGAGCTTCTTAAAGAAGAAGGAGAAACCACCAGGATCGTCATCAACACAAGCGTCTTCAGAACTAGTTAAATATTTTGAATTAAATTTTGTAATCGATGACGACAAACTAGACATCTTACAGTGGTGGAAAAACAAGACAGGTTATTTTCCAACACTGTCCATAATAGCATGTGACATTCTGACAACTCCAGTATCAATAGTAGCATCGGAGTAAGCATTTAGTGCAAGCAACTGAATTCTTGACGAGAAGAGGAGTATAATGTATCCAGATATCTTAGAGGGGTTAATGTGCGTGAAAGACTGAGAAGATGCCAGAAAATGAAAACAACACTATATAGATGATACAATTCAAGAATATGTTTCGAACGTAGACATAACAGAATCTTCTGTAAGCAATTCTTTCACAATGTAATTTACTTATCCTAGAATAATGCACTCTTTTTTTCTTCGCTAAGGTTTTGTCCCGATCTCCCCACATGTTTTACTTGGCAAGGTTTCTAACGAGGCAGTCATTTTTGTGTACTAATTCGTATTATTTCAATTCAATAAAATCACATCTTTTGAGAGCATATGAAATATTTTCTGTTTTTAATTAAATATTACAAAAAAAAATTAAAAGGGCCAGGGTCGGCCCGTGAAGGGCCCGGGCCCAACCCTGGCCTTTATGGACGAGGGCCTAGGCCAGGACTGAGCCTAAGGGTCTTTCCTCAGGCCCGGCCCAAGCCCATGACGGGCATGGTGTGGGACACAACACGACACGTTTGACACCTCTATTAATGAGGGGGACTCAAAAAATGAATTATCCCATGCCTTTGTTAGGAAAAGATAAGTTCAATTTTTTACAAGTTTCAATTTTTGATAATTTACCATACAAAAAAAAAAGGTTTTAATTTTGATAAATTAGTATCAATTTTCTGTTTTTGTTTTTTGTTTTTGGTTAATTGTTGAAGTGAAGTAGATAACTCTCGGTTGTCTTTGTTGCTTTATGTTCAAAAGGAAAAATTCAGATTTAACATTTTATGATACAACACAGATGGAACCCGCAACTCTTCTATTCAAACTCCACTCTAACCAAACTCTTCAGAGTCACTAGACTAAAAAGTCTCAACTTTTGAATCTAAATTCAAATTGTGTAGTAAAAAAAAAATGTAAAATTGTGATACAAATTGTGAATCAAACGGATTCTTATTTATTGACTATCTGATTTTAAATTTAGCATTACCATTTTGGAGGAGATGCCAATTAATCCTCACCATCAATTTTTGAAGGTCTTTTGGTTTTTTTTTTTCACATTCATTGGTTTTTTATTTATTTTTTGATAATTTCCTTTTTGATATTCTATGGGTAGAGGTAGTCCCGTAGCAGTTGAGATTATTGTTTGAGTTATTCCATCCAATAAAGGAAACTTCTGCTTTTTTTTTTAATTACAAAAAGATGAATAGGAGAAAAATAAAAACTTGGGTAGGATCATCCACCAAATGGCATGCTTTTTATTTTTAATTTTTGATCTGGTTGGAACCAAGTGGTGCACTTAATTGAACTACCTTCTCTTTCATTTTTTATAGGTACACTGACACAACTTAATCATATATCCCAACTCTCAATCCTCGTTAACTCAAGAAGCCATTATTATCTTTCAATAAATAATTACAAAAGAACGTTAGATGTTTTTAAAATCCTTTTTCGTAGTTAATATGTTGGTGGATTAAATTTTTTATTTATTAAATTTGTATAAAATTAGGTAAAAATAAAAAAATATATAATTTTAATAGTAAAAGAAATTTAAGTCTTGTTCATTTCAATTTTATTTTTGTTATAGTTAAAAATTCTTATAAAAAATAATATCTAATTTTTTTGTTATAATTAAAAATTCTCATATAAAATCATATCATAAATCAAATTAAAAACTCGAATTAGTAAACTGAACGATGCCTTAATTTACTAATACACTCGGAGAATTTTCTATGTTTTTATTCACTTTAGTTAGAGTTATATTCTAAACTATTTTCGTAATCTTCACACCTGTATTTGTACCAAATCCTTATATGATGGGATTCCAAACAATTTGTAGTGGTACTCCTTTCGGCTTTGTCTGAAAGGCAGAGAAGCCCATTTCGACCCTGTAGTAGACGATTAATAAGATTCACCTGCTTGCTTATTTGATTTCGTATGAAATGTAATTCTTTGGTTTCTTTCAAGGAATGTAATGGTGGAATTTGGATTTTTAAGAATTTAGTTTTCATCTTAAAAGATTAAAGTAGCCAATATCTTTATAAGTTGTTGTTTTTGTTATATCTGACAATGTGTGATTCGGTTTCTTTTTGTATTTTTTAATCTATATGCAATTCTTTATGTGGGGGTAGTGGTGCTTTTTTTTTTTTTTTTTAATATGTTCTTATTAGTTTTATTTGTTATTGAAAGTGGTTTACTATTTCATCGTATAGAGAGTGATTGTAAAGGATTATTATCTTTTAAGGTATATTTCGCTGATTTGAATTGAATATTTAAATTAAAAAGTAAATTTAAATGATAAGAAATATTGCAGAACAAAAGATTGAATTTGAATTTCTGTAAAAAAAAATATAATAGTAAAAACTTGATTTGTGATTTAAATTAACAAAACGAATGAGACAAATCATCTGTTGACCTTGGCTGATGGTTCTAATGTTAGTCATTTTATTAGAAGGGTTCTATTAGCTTTTATTTCTAGCACTGATTAGAAGATTTTTGTGATTGTATTCTCTCTATTTTTCCGAGAGGTGTAATAAATTGTGACTAATCTAGCCAAGCCATTAAACCTAAAAGAAAATACACACACGCACGCACACACTCCTTTTATGCTTTGATAAAACGGAAATAGTAGAAAATATGCTAATATAAAAAGTTTAAGAAAGTATATAGACCAACTTTTAGTTATAGAAATTTATAGGTCATAACTTGTCAAGTTATTGTTCATAACTAGATAAGTTATGGATAAACTTGTCAAATTATGGTTCATAGCCGGACAAGTTATGGACAAAAATGGATAATAACTTGTCAAGTTATTGTTCATAACCAGACTAGTTATGGATAAAAACAGTAATTTAGCATATTTATTAACTTATGTAAATTATTGACCTATTAATTTTAATTCATCTCAAATCTTGACCTATTTCCCTCTTTCTCCCTTGATAAAATGCAATCTCTGCCCATGTTCTCAAGGATGGAACAAAAGAACGTCAAACTTGGTTTTGACCCTGTAAAATCTATTGATATCACAAATTCCCAATATGCTATATACATTACCTATTAATTTAATTATGGGAGTGAAATGCGAACACAAGCATATCATATCAAGTTGGTTTTTACCTTACCCAAAAAAAAAAAAAAAGAATTTCTTTAGTAGGATCAGAAAAAATAAACTATCAATAGTTTATTATTTTTAACCGTCACAAATTGTATGTTATGTATATTTTTTTAATATGATGTGATTTTAACGGTTAAAAACTGATCTAATTTGTAAGAAGGTCATACCGAAAAAAGCTTCGAAAAGTGATGTAAAATCTTGAAGGTGGGATCATGTATTGTATATAATATAAGCAAGGATATCCCATAAAGAAGGTAGGGTTTGATGCGCGCTGTCTGAACAGGTTGTACCAATGCATCGTCATTGCTCTCATTGTGTCACGACCATTATATAACAAATGCTAATTAACTTCCTCTTAACACATGTCATGCTTTTCTATATTGTTCTTAGAATCTTCACTATATAACTAACAAAAAGGCACTATCAGAAATACTCCCGCAACATAAGTGTTTATTGTATATTAGTTGCATATGGGTGTGAATGTCATTACAAAAACAAAAAGGGCACGAAAGCTAAAATGTAATGTTTCTAACACCTACAACTGATGCAACATTTATGATAACAACTATATGTTATCTTAAAACTTGTGCAAATTACCTGTCGCTTACAATGAAAACATACCAGAGAAAAGGAGAGTAGAAAAGTTTTAGTCATTGAATACGATCCCTTGTTTGAATAATTGGATGCAACAAAAGTTGTGATTGATATATGTGAACTAATTTCTTCATCGCCATTAGTTGGTAGTAATTGTTAACATTTGAACCAAACTTACATGTATACATATCATATTGTAAATAAGGGTAAGAAAAAGGTCCCCAATTTTAACAAGAAAAAAAAAAAATTGCAACACGGGCTACATTATGGCATCTAAGTTTAATTAGTGTTATTTTTATTTATTATTATTAAACTATACATTATCAATGCCTAAAATTACTGGTAAATGATAAAGATCAAGAACGCCACATCAGCTCATATGGACACTTTATTAAATTAATTTGACATGTGTAGCATTTTTCATTAATAAAAAATGGTAGGAATTAATGTAGTTTTCCTCACTGTGAATAAGTGTTAAATAACTAAAAGGGGATTTATTTATTTTTAATTTGAAAGTTTTTCTGATAGAACCTCTACAAGTAGGGTCAGTTTTTAACCGTCATATCTTATCAAAATCGTATCAAATTAAAATAAAACATGAAGAATAAATAATTTTTGATAGAAATTTAATGACTGAAAGTAAAAAATTACTAATAATTAATTTTTTTAGGTATTGTTAGAGAAATGAAAAAAAAAAGATAAATACTCCTTAGAATACAGAACGACTATAAATTTTTATTTTTTACTTTTAATTAATATATTTTTTAATTAATTAAAAAATATTAATTAAAAATAAAAATAAAAATTCAAACTCACCCACCCTTTCAAAAAATTCTTCAATAATTTTCCCTCATAGACACTCGCTTTTAATTTTGGGTGCACTGACAGAAAGTCTATAATCCAATTTAAATGTCAACACAGGGAACAAGCCACCGCCAACAAGACTAAGCTTGTACTAAAAGAGCAACTCTGTACGTGAATAATTTGCCCGCTAAAGACAAAGTTTCCATTTAATTTCAGAATTTGAATTTATCAATAAGAGAAATTCAAATTTTAAGATGCATTTGTTGGGGAAGGGAAAAAAAAAATCATTTTGACAGTGAATTTGACTTTGAAACCAAACATACTGTTAAAATAATGTTTGTTTAAGGGACTGCATAATACTTTCCTACTTCTTGAGAGGAATTAGTGAAGTAAAAAGAATAAAAAAATATCATTAAAAAAAGAATAAATATATAAATAAATCATACAATAGATACATTTGTTGGGAAGGCAAAAAACAAAAAAACAAAAAAACAAAAAAAATCATTTTGACAATGGTTTTAACTTTGAAACCAAACTTACTATCAACAGAGATTTTCTAACACGTCTGACGTACCATAGATCGAATTTTTATAGTTATTAAATTTGCATATTTTTTTATTTTTACGTAATTTTATGCATATTTAATAGACAGAAAATCTAACTTACCGGTATATTAGCGTACTAAAAAAGGTCTCTTAACATTAATGTATGTTTAAGGGACTGCACAATATATTTCCTACTTCTTAAGAGGAATTAGTGAAGCAAAAAGAATAACGGACCTTTTTTGGTACGCTAACATACCGGCATGTTAGGTTTTTTGTCCGTTGAATTTGTATAAATCACATAAAAATAAAAAAAGTATACAGACCTAATTATTAAAAAAACTTGACATACCAATACACCAAACCTAACAGAAAATCTCCTAAAGAATAAACATATGAATAAATCATGTAATATAGGTTGACACTTTGACAACCCAGATACGCATGCTGGTCCTAGCTGATTGAATATGATACGAAAAAAAGTTTTATATAAAAAAATCTTTATGCAGAAAGTATTATTAAACAATTGAATTTTTTAGTTTTTATTTATGGAGTGGTATTTAAAGATTTAAACATAATTTGCCGGCATTTTCTCAACTTGTGTTTATAAGCCATTTTTGACAATGTAGACTTTGAATTTTTCTCCTTTCACCATATGTATTGTGTATTTTTGCACTAGATTTCCCAAACAAATTATTATATGCATATGACATATATGTGCCGGCAAAATATTGCTGAAGATAGCATATAACTTATAAGGACCAAGTCCAAGTGGCCAACACATGGTAATTAAGCAGCCAACATTTTTATGATCTCTTCAGTCCTTTTTTCCACTTTACATTCCAACCATATGGCAGAAACTACGTGCTTTGATTTGCTGTCCTCACATTTTATAGACTCATTTATTGGCCATAGTAATTTTTATTAGGAATAGTGTCCTAAAAGTATAAAATATAATAGAATATTTATTATTTAATTAATAAAATAATTTATTCATCATTTTATGTGCATATATTTATGAATATTTTATGAATATCAAATGAAAATTCCGTGATTATTTATGTAACCTTAAACATAATATATAAGTGTTATATACGAGATGATGATGTTTAAGGATAATAACAAAAAACATTGTTAATAATACATTTAATTAAAATTCAGAATCTTTAATTAAAACATTATTAATACATGTCATTCCCATTTAGAATGGAACGGTACTATCCGCACTGTTAATATGGTGAAATATTGAATGAGTGTATTTCGCATAATGAGATTGTGTGGAACAGGGACACATACACAATATGAATTTCTAATAATTTCCGTTAAGCATAGAAATTCTAATTTAGTCTACCGTTGGTCATATATAGAATGATCTTAATCCTGAGTTCTTAACAAACTCCTATTTATGGATTTATATCTTTTGATTTACTCTGTACGGATTCTGAGACCCTGAATCCTATTCCTTGTATTTTGGAGATATGATGAAATAGGTAGCCGGAAATATTATTAAACGAGATGAAATCCATTCCTTCTTGAGAAAGAAATAGATAAATAATTCTCTTGAGTGTTGTTTCGGTACTTGGATTAGTAAGAGCGCTCTGGTTCATGAATGTGTTTTATGAATCACTATCCATTAGAGAATCAATGGTACTCAAGGATGAAGATATCATTAGAGAGGTT